>NW_009646402.1:103426-110946 GCF_000708025.1 Charadrius vociferus | reverse complement strand
GGCAGGGAGGTTGGAACTCGATGATCTTCAAGGTCCTTTCCAACCTAAACCATTCTATGATTCTATGATTCTATGTCAGTGCTGCAGTTCCATCCCAACGTGTGGGGCAAGGTAAGGGTAACACCAGGCGTTCATATAAAAAAGAGCTGACTCAGGGTTTTCATGCTGATTTCTACCTACCTGTGTGTGAACCAGTTACACAAGAACTACAAAGCTCCCTTTTCTTTCTTTTTTTTTTTTTTTTTGAGTAAGTGGTAGTTGCAGACACTATGATTTGAGGTAGGGCGAGGTTCCTTTCTGCTTGTGTTTAGAATAATGCTTGCATTTACAAAACACAGTATAGGCTTGAATCTTCACATTGTCTCCCTTGGCAGCTTTTTTTCAATAAAATCATGCTATATTTCAATGTAGATTCTACCATTCTTGCAGTCTGTACAGTATTTTCTCATGTTTTTACTATCTGGATTATAGGTAGGTAGGTCTTAGAGGAACATAAGAAGTTTGAGATCCTGTTGCTGCAGGTATAAATAAAGAGCTATTTCCATACCTTGACTATTCAGGAACTTTTTTTTTTTTTTGCAGTAAACCTTTTCAATTGCTCTGAAGTAGCAATTCAATCATGATTTGGTTATGGATTATGGGATATCTAATAAGTATGTATGTTTCCTTGTGTAAGAAACAACTTGATTTTCAGTTTCACCTTCATTTGCATTTAATTTCCAGAATTCCTTACTCTAGTCACCAAACTGGCATTTTGCATGTAAAGAAGAGAAATTATCTCTTGAAAATATTGTTGTTTATTAGAATTTTATCTGCCCAGAAATATGCATAACTTTATCTTTTCCTCTTTTAGCTCCTCTTACTTTGTCTCTGCTTTGACTTCAGCGTGTTTAATTACAATGAGGATGAATAATTACAGCTGGTGATTTTATAGATGGTATTTTATGCCTATAATGTGTATATAGGCACATTTTGAGATATAATGCATTATATTGCAAATGATAAATATGGGTTTTAAAAGCAACATATTCTGAATGGTGGTGTTCAGATGAAATTCCAAATGTTTAAATACTCTGCTTCTACAAAATAAACAGCATTAATTAGGAATTACTCTTGCATTACTTCTTCATTCCATTGTTTGGGGTTTGCCAGCTTACTTGATTTTCTTGTTTGAGTCATGTGAATTAGGAAAGCTTACTCGATGTAGGCAAGCCTACTACTCCTTGCTCACGCTCTCATTGGTATCCGTGGTTATAATTTACTTTTTCTAATTTTTGACAGAATAGTGAGAAAGTTCTTGGGAAATAAGATTAACAGTGGAATATAGTAAGATATAGTGGATATAGTAAGAACAACTATGGGCTGTATCAATAACTGTTTATTTTTGTCTGTCCTTGTATAAAAATCAAATTGCAATTTAGTACTACATAGTTGTGTAGGCCATCTGATGGTTAAATAGAAATACAATACATGACTTCTCTAACCAACATATTTTTTTATTCCACCAAAATTTGCAAGTATTCGCAAACAATGTGTCAGTGAAGAAGATGCTAAAAAACAGGCACTGAGGAAATTAACACGCTTTAAAGTAATGAATCAAATAAAGTTCTCGGGTAATATCATGAGCAGCTTCTCCAGAGAAAAGGGATATAATCCATTTAGTAGGGGTATGTAATATTTTACTCCATTCTTATGGGTAGATTACACGTAAAATGCATTTTGTCATAAAATTTCATTTAAGACAGTTGGTATGGAAATCAAACCCTGTGCTCTGTATTTACCAATAAGCATACAACAAAACACAATGTATTATATTTACGAATATTGACACATTCAAAATTATACACATTATACACAGTTATACATTACTTTCCTTGAACAGTACTTGTTCTACATGTCACAATCCAGGGTTCCTTCTTTATCATTGTCATTAAAAGAAAACAAAAGATTTTATCAGAACAGTAGGGGATAAGATTTAAGTAATTTCTAAAAAAAGCTTTTTTCTGTTTGCAAACATCTTTTGCCTCAAAATTATAAGTAATTTATGAATACCAAAGTGTTGGGTTGATTGATTTCTTTCATTGATAGTTTTCATTTTAACAGAAAAAAAAAAGGAGTACATGGATCTACAATAATGAGTATTAAAAATTATCTTTAAAAAATGTACAGGCAACAAATAAGTTCAACTGAAGTCATGTTTGAAAGGCATATCTGTAGTATGCATGATTCTGTCTCGCAAGAGCTGGCTAAAACCAGGCCCACCAGCTTCACACAAACAAACACGTTTCAATTTCTGACTGCAAATAACTTAAATAGCCTCCCGATTAGCAAGGTACTTAGGCATGTAAGTAGTCTCAGTGAGTATCCCCGGCAAAGCTAAATATATTTGCCAAAGCACTTACCTAAGGGTGTCTCCTGAATTTTTTGAATTGTTGCATTGTTTACCCTGCTCTAGTTTCTACCAAGAGTGACTCAACAACAGCTAAGCAGCTGCTGGAGTAGGACACCTCTCTATCATACCAAGCCCTGTACCTGGCCAATTTTAAATTGCTCCTTTTAACTCCATTCTCTAAGTGCAGGGTGGGGATGGGGCTTGTAGGTTGGAGTTTTTTGGGGTTTTTTGTGTTTTTTTTTTCAATCCACCCATTCCTTATCTGGTAGCTAGCTGGTAATGTTTGGCCAGGGAAAATCTTTTTGCAATAAACTTGTACAGTCCTTAGCAAATTGGGATCCCGTTCAACCGCTAATCACTGCAACAGCACAGGTGTAGTTCCCTGTTTGAACCTATAGTTATGCAACCTGTTTCAAAAAATATATAGGTGTGAACAGAATACCTGAGGAAACGTGACCATCTCAGTTTCATAGACATGAACAGTATAGTTCTCCAGCCTTGGAGGTTTTTTCCCTAGAAATCAGACTGTTTGGCTTAAGACTATAATGACATTTTACTAAGACTTTTCTGTAGTTAAGAGTGTTTTTCTGATATTCCTGATATTGATTTGTAGAAATATGACCAGTACAGAAAATAATGTATGTACCATTGTCTTTGAAAGATTCAAGTATATCTACCCACAACCAGTGGTAATATTCTTTGTTTATTATACTCTGATTTAGAGTTTCGATCTTGCCAAAATGTACACACATTAGTGTTCTAAACACCTATTTTGGATTTCTTTCTTTAATGTTTTGGGGGTTTTTTTTTAAATAATGACTGGGTGAGGTCTTTAGTTGAAGTGGTTATGTTTTTACACCAGTATTGTGTCTGTAATAATGTATTAAACTGCATTTTCAAATCTGGGGGTCCTAAAGTTAGGATGGTAGATTTGAGCTCTGGAGGGGTAGGAATAAAATGCTTATTGGGATGTGGAAAGGGACACACAGCCTGTATGGCAAATGAAGTAATGCTTCCAGCACCAGTAAGGCTTCAAACTAAGCAGTATGCTCAGTATCCTAAATGCATCCTTTTCTCTGTACCAACTGGAGAAAGTCCATTGCAGCTTGAATGAGAAGGGACTGGAATAACGTGCCCTAAAAGGAGAGCTGGAAGGAACTGGGATTGCTCAGGCTAGAAAAAAAAAGACTGAGAAACACTGCAGCAGCTCTGTATAAGGGTGAGAATTGGCAAAAAGAGAGGGGAAAAAAATATCTCCATATCTATGGAAGATTTGAGAAGATAAAGGCCAAAAGTGCAGCAAAATAAACCATGTTTAAGCATTAGAAAAACTATTTGTGAGGAGAGTAGAGCAATGCAGTAACCTGGGAGGATGAGATGTCTTCATCACAGGTCATTAAGAACAGGTTAGACCAATGCATTAGCAGTGAGATAGGTGTTGATCATCCTGCCTTAAAGGAAGGGGGTGGACGCAGATGGCCTCTTGACCTCTTTCAGCCTCATGATCTTGTTTCTTTTTTTTTTTTTTTTCTGGATTCAGGGTATATATTTAACCAATCCAGCTGTATTTAAACTAAGAAGGAATGTGACAGTTTTCTGTATAGAAATTAAATTCCGCCTCATGCTTTGGCACTCTCTGATGTAAAAAATGACAACTTTGTCTCACCTCAGTCTGTCCTTCATTGGACTTTTTTTCCCTTTGGTAAGCATAAGGCTGAGACTGGATAGAGGAATATACAAAGGACGCTTGGTTTTGGAAGCCTTGCATCCCAGCGAGCACAGTATCTGTAACTATCTCATCAAATATACTTGAATTGTGTAATGCAGGATGTTTCTTAATTATAAGAGTCAAAATGGGGAGGAGAAAGCTTAGGTTGCAACTTGTCTTCTGAGAGGGACAGCATAGGAAGGACTGCAAAGCCAAGGGAGGAGGGACAGCTTTATACTACTTGTCTTCGAAATGTTAGGCCTTCGGTGGCTCTTGCGAAACACTTGTTGATTTAAACAGTGCAAGCACAACTATTGACAGAGCCCATTGCCTTAGCTGTCAGGCTGGAGTCACCAGACAATGGTAAGGTTGAGTTGGTTAAGTTATGTGTAAGTACAGACACGGTTACAAATTGAGCTTTTCCAAACCGTTCAGTGTATTTGCATCATCTTTCAAGCACCTATTCAAGCATGTATTATCTTACTGCAAATACAAGCCCCAAATTAATCCATTTATCTCTTAGCTCCTTTTATCTTTTTTGTTTGTTTGTTTTTATGAAACAGCTTTACCATTTAATATTTGGCTTTGCATTCACTATCGTAATTATTACAAATGTATTTGAGAACTTAAGTGGAACGGCTGGAGTGGGATGGCATAAAAAAAAAATTCAAGCTGTGATACAATTGTAGCTTCTTCCTCCTTCAGCCTTGGCTTTGCCAACCTTGCTGTTTCCCAGGAAGCCATACCTAATGGATATATAGTAGGCACACGTAGTAAAACCAAAAGCACTATCTCTATCTACAAACCCCAGAGATGTGAGAATGTACTACGGTAGGATCGCAACTTCAGAAACTTGAACTATCGTTTACTGATACAGAGCTGTCTACTTGAGCGTGCCAGGAGGCTGGAGGTGAGGCTCGTTTGGCTGAGGTGCTAATTCGATGCCCACTGTTTATTTAAAACTCAACACCATCATTTTTCCTTCCTGATACAAGAAAGAAGAAATAAAACCATAGAATTGTTTGCTGTATTGTGAGCAATATGTCATCTTGGTCCTACATATGGAGGTTCGTTTGGTAATAGTATCTGCTCCTAAAACCCAAAAGTGGGTGAAGCCAGTTCAAGGAGACCACCGGAGCCTGCAAATCCAAAGAACTGCTTGGGGAAGGGAAGGACAGACGTTCAAAGCTGTTCAGGGAAATCTGCAACTCTTCTGGTTGCTCTGCACCTTCTGGCTCAGAAGAATGACTGCTCCCCATCCCTGATGCTTTCTTCTGGTGAGTCAGATGAAGCTGATGCTAAGATGCTTCCAGAGGGCATGCCATTACGGTGAAATGGAGGCAGTCTGAGGGGATGGAAAAGCTCTGTCCTACTCTGTAGTCAAAAAGCTGAGGGACAATAAATTTTTCTAATATTTGTTAGATGAAATAATTCCATACAAAAATTTGGTTATTCTGGGGTTCAGGGGTGGAAGTAGAATAGAAAACATCGGCTTACAAATCTCTAATGAAAATGTAATTGCAATAATAAAATTAAAATAAATTTAAAAAAAAAAAGCAAAAAAAAAAGCCAGCAGGCAGCTGAATATCTGAATTTACAGAACTTGAACATAAAGCTCTTAACTCTACCCTGAAGTGAAGCTAGGCTCCTTATATTTCCTTCTTCATACTTTCTGGGCTTTATTTACTTCAGTTAAAGGTTTGTAAAATCAAGCTTCTGTGCTATCTGTAAATCTAAAAGCTATCTGTGGCCTCAAGTTTGGAAAGCCATTTAACTGGTTCTGTGACTAAATCACTGTCATCCTTCCATCTTGATTTCATCTCTTTCATAATGGCATTAAGAACTGCAACACAGAGAGGCAGATCTTAAGTCTGCTGCATGAAATGTGCTGCTTGCACAGACATGCTGAGATTTTTCTGGTTAAAAACATGCTTCACCACCACTCTGATTTTTACTTATATGTATTTTCTGTGCTCTAATTACATGAATATGAATTTACATGTGTACATAACTCTGGATTTACATAGTAAGTGGCCAATGGAGAAGATAGATTGATCATCCTCAAGGTGTAATCAGCCTAATAGGGAATTTAGAAAGTACATTCAACATAAAAGAAGTAGGGCCACTTAGACTGAGGGTTGCACAATCGTTATGATTTAGGAAGGAAACATTCTAATGTGTGGGGTCAGTGATGAGGAGTAATTATCAAATATAACTTAATTAAGCTGCCTTGGAATAATTTTTCAGAGCACATCCCAAAGAGAGCAGCACAAAGGGTGTGTGTAGGGGGCTTGTTAAGGTGTACATCTCCGCTTACTAATGGTGGGATGGCTTTTGATTCTGCCCTTCCTCAGCACTGCTTTTTATTATCATATTCTTGTGAAGGTACAAAAATGTATGTGTTCAAGCGCAGGAAATCAAGGGAAGAAGGCAGTGTTACACAATTCTAAACAAAAGGCAAGTTTGCTTATTCAACGGTGTAATTACAAGGGGAAGAGAACATTGCTCTTTAAACAGCAAAAAACCATAATGAAACACTTCTGGCTCTACTTCTTATATGTAGCGCAGTTATACCCCTTAATGTGTATGCTCGGGGGCTGATTATATTTTTGGTTAAAGACAGAGTATAGGGGTGAGCGGGGTTTTTTTCATCCTCAGCAGAAGGAACAGCAGTGTCTTTTTGAATAGACTGCACGAAAATACAGAGTACGTCATAGCATAACTGTTGTTGAGCACATGCTGCAGGATGAGAATATGGGAGAGACAGAGAATAAAAGACAAGCAAAACTAAAGATAAAAGGGGAAAAAAGGCCAAAAAAAAAAAAAAAAAAAAAGATAGTTAAAGAGAAGAATGATTGGAGAAGTTGGGAGAGCGGTGTGAAATGAAGCAGAGTAGCAGAAAAAAATTTCTTTTCCACAGCCACAGAGGCTGGAAGGGGTCTCTGGAAGTCATCTGGTCCAAACGCCCTGCTCAAGCAGGGTCATCTCCAATGTGCTGCCCCAGAGTGCCCAGCGGGTACTAACCCATTTCTCATGGTTGGAATTTGATGCCACCTGCTCAGCAATCCCATCACAGCGTGCGAGAAGGACTTTAGGGGCAGATTTTGTTTGTCTGACCCAGCTCTTCGTGTGGTCACAACAGCTGAAGGAAACTGGCAGAAGCAAGTGGGATGGGTAAATGGAGGTGCAGGTCCGGCAACGTAAAAATAGTTTTGGTATGATACTGCAATACAAGAAAAATACATACACTGCTGGTACAAGCATAACAGTTGTGCTTTAGCTCTACAGATGTATTTGCCTCAGTTGAACATTATTTTGTCTTGGCATGAACTGCTACCAAAGGAGCATGAGTAAAACAAATAATTTATTCTAGTATAAAAATATTTGCACAAATATTGATTAAAAATCTAATTCTTTCCC
>NW_009646402.1:98520-103414 GCF_000708025.1 Charadrius vociferus | reverse complement strand
TTTTTTTAAAAAAAAAAAAAAAAAAAGGTGAAATTGATCTAGATCGATTTCTTATATTAAAAAGGTATGGAGCTTTTCAAGGTTTCTGATTTAAAAAAAGTGAATGTGAAGCAAATTATTGACATCAATAATAATAATTAAGACATCAACATACAATAAGATATTTCATTAGTTACTTTTTAATTTACAAGTTTGTTATTTGAGGTGTAAAGAATATTTTTTTTATGTCTGAAGTTTTTCTAGGACAAAAAAAACCAAAAAGATATTATTTTTAGTTTTAGCACCTAAGCACTATACGCCTAGGATGTGCTCTTCAGTGCAAGAGTCCAGTGTATCACTGTATCAAATGGCAATAAAGCCAAAATGCCATTGAAGGATCTGAGGCAGACCCTAGATGCTTTAAAAGAACATCACATCATGTAAGTCAATGTGTTATTTTGAGAGGGCAGAACGTGGTAAAAGGCTAACAGAAGGAGGATAATTCGCGATAGTTAGGAGATGTGATGCGAGGTCAGAGGGGCACAGTAACTGTAGCAACAACAGGGTATGTGTATCACGACAGGTTTGTGTGTGTACTGTGTAAAGATGGTGGTGACCGGGAAGCCCTTGGTGGCTGGAAAAAGACAAATGTCATGTCCATCTTCGAGGAGGGAGAACCAGGGAACTACAGGCCAGCCAGCCTGACCTCAGTCTGTGGGAGGATTAAGCAGTAAATCCTCCTGGATACCATGTCCAGGTGTTTGAAAGACAAGAAGGTGACTGGGGACAGGCAATAAGGGTTTACAAAGCACATATTCTGCGTGACAAACCTGACTGCTTTCTAGAACAACATAACTGCATCTGTGGAGAAGGGAAGAGCAGTGGATGTCATTTACCTCAACTTCAGCAAAACTTTCGACACAATCACCCATAGACCTCCTTTAACCACATCAGGGAGGTATTAAACAGATAAGTGGAAGGTAAGTTGGGTAGAAAATTGGCTGGGCCATTGGGTTTAGGCCCATGATCTCCAGTAGCAGGTCCCGCTGGTGGCCAGTAGGCTCCAAGGGTGAATACTGAGTCTGATACTGTGTAATATCTTTGTCACAGGCCTTAGTGATGAGATGAAGTATAGGTGACAGCAAATTTGGAAGGACTGGTCAGTGCACTGAAGGGACATCAGCAGGGCAGAGAAATGGACTGGCAGGAATCTCATGAAGTTCAACAAATCCTGTATCTGGGACAGAGTATCGACCCACTTTATGAGCTGAGGCACAAACGGATAGAAAACAGCTTTGCAAAAAAGTATTTTGGGGTCTTGGTGAGCTGCAAGGAATCACCAGTGTGCCAAGGCCAAGGGCATCCTGGGCCATAATAGCAAGGGAACAGCCACCAGGTTGAGAAGAGTGGTTGTTCCCATCTATGGAGTACTTGGAGATTGCATCTGGATTACTGTGCGCACTTTTGAGTTACTCAGTACGTGAAAAACATGGACATAAAAAAAGAAAATCCAGAGGAGAGCTGCCACGATGGTGAGGGGTCTGGAGTACATGATATACAAGAAGAGGCTGAGAAGATAAGGCTTGAAAAGAGAAGGCTGATTGGAATGTTATTGCTTTCTTCAGCTGTCTGATGGATAGGTATCGAGAAGATGGAGCCCTTTTGGAGGTTCACAGTGGCCTTTTCACTGTGAGAGGCAACAGGCACAAACTGGAAGAGACCTATTAGATATCGGGGTGAGGGGGAATCACAAATGCAGGCAAACACTGGAACGGGTTGCCCAGAAAGTCTGTGGAATCTCCATCCTTGGAGATAGTAGGACCTCAGCTGAATATGACCCTGGAAAACTCAAAATTGGCCCTACTTGGAGCTGAGGGTTCAACCAGAAGACCTTAACAGCTGTCATCTGTCATTCCCCCCACTCCCCCACCCCCTTCCCCCAAGAGGATGAAGATGTTACAGTAGGTTTAAATGGTTTTAACTTTCATTTTGTTTTCTTTGTGGGTTTGAGTTAGGTATATACTGTGTCAACGAAAATCGTATTGGTTTCATAAAGACCAAATTTAAATCCACTTGGGAAGGATAATGAGTAAGTGGGGACTCAGTTCCCCATAAAGGTGGGCAAAATGATTGTACAGGGTAAATGCAGCTGCTCATGAAAAAGGCTTTGTGCACCAACAGCTGCATTACATATAGTCCTGGTGTCAGCAGGTGCGCATAATCCCTTCTTCACTACGTGTTAAAGCTGCAGACAGAGCTTTATGAGACAGCAGCCATACCTGAGTGGCCCACCGACTTCATAAGCATTCAACAATTTGTTCATAACCTTTCACCTTATGGAATAATAACTTCAACTTGAAAATCAGTTAGAAACATACCCGCAAATGCTGGTTTTACTCACAGTACCCCATCTACCATTTTTTAAAGAAATATGTTGCACAGAAAAAGTAAGCAAGAAAAAAGAACATTGAAAATATATAGCTATACTGATCAGGAAAACATCTCTATCTTAACTGTGTTCAGATTCTGACTTTTTTTTTCCTGTTGATTTAGGGAGAAAAAAAAAAAAGTTATGAGAGGAAATCTGACTTAACTTCACTGAAAATTCAAAATAATTAAAAACTTCTCTCTGTGTTAAAATTCACACCAGGAAAGGCTTGCAGATCGCAGTGAATAATCAAGTGAAAGTATAAAGTGATGCTGTGAACAAAATAGCCGGCACGATTGGAAGTATAAATAGGAGGAAGATGAATATGGGAGGATGACAGAAAGTTTACATTATTCTTGTTTAGAACAGATGAAGCTTCTGTTGAAAAATTAAGCCCAACTCTAGTCAGCACAATGCAGCAATGGTGGTACTGGAGAAGGTTCAGAGAGGAGCTGTAATGCTGAACAAAGTCCGGCCATGAAATGTGTTTGTCAAATCTGTTTCCCATCTGGAAGATGGTGCTTTCCCTTTAAAGAATAGCAGTTAGGAGTAACATAATTACTGGTCTTTGCATGCAGTCATATTTGTAACCAGGTTTTTGAGTTTTGGCCTTAGATGACAAAATGTATCTGCTCATGAGTTAGAAGCTTGTAACAAATTTCAATGGATCTGACCATATGTGTGTAGTTAAATCCGCTCTCTCGCCCAGTTTGACAAGGATACTCAGCCAGATCAGACTCAGGGGGTTTTGTCAATGTTGACACCATTAACTTTGTGTTATATGGTCTATCTTGTATGTTTCTACTGCAGCAAGTTAAAAGGCCTTCCTTGCTCTTCCTGGTGGATTTAGGCGCCAGTTTAATTAAGGCTTTTGGTTATGTTAAAGGAAGTGTGAAGTTGGAGAAAACCCAAGCTTTCAGAAATAAGAAATGCTGGAATTAATATTACCTGTGCAATTCTAAACTGATCTGCTCATGGTCATAAAATTAAAGACATAGTTTTGTTGTTCCTCCCCCGCCCCCTCCAGCAGACCACTGTTTCATTTAGCATAGGAGAACGAATGAATCATGACTGTGGAGGTAAATGAGATTATTGCCTGTATAACTGTTAGCTTATTTGCTACAGAGATGTGCACAGATATAACAAATGAGGCCAGAGGAAAAGCTCTGTCTCTCCAGAACTCTTTGCCCCAGGTATTTTTCACATACAAGCAACTCTCATTTGCCATGTTATTTCAAGGTAATATTCTGATTTCTCTGCACTCCAGACAGAATTCAATCTCTTTGCTGCCTGCCTGTGCACAGGCAGGGTAGAAGAGCTTCCTGAAGACAGAGTAATTTCTCTGTCGAGTACGACTGATGGGGAGAGACACTGAGAAAGGTTGTCCTCTCCAGCTGCTGCAGCCCAACACTGGAGCATGCTCACTTGTCTTCTGGAGATGATGCCAAAAGCACTCCCCCTAAAACAGTGGTATTTAATGTAGGTAGGATCTCTGGTTATTTTAGCAGCAAAGCTCTAACTGAGCATATACAAACTACAATCCCTCCACCCCCATTTCCTAATGGGACTAAATTAAAATAGATTTCTGTTGGCCATCCCTCCCATACCCAATTTCTTTCTCCAGAAGAGGAAAATATTATAAGTTTTGAGTGACTTGGTTGCAAAGACTTTTTTTAACATGGGGGCGGAGAGCGGTAAAGACAGTTTTCCTTTAATTTGTTTGGAGAAACAATTAAACTATTTTTGCTCAATAAAAGGGAAAAAAGCTTTAAAAAATTGACTCAGACACAAGCATGGGAAATTGTACGCAGCACAGTAGGGCAGAATGTAACCATTGGAAAAATAAGGGTTAGGATCAAAAAAATGTTGGGACAAGCCTAATTGCAAGCAGAGTTAGCCAGTAACCAGTAACAATGTATATAATCTGTGGATAGCTGCAGAAAAACTTGGGGCTGCACACCCATGTGAGGAAATATCAGCAATAACAATAGTTATAGCGTGCAGAGTATAGCTCGCCATTGCCAGCACACGTGAAAATATAAAGCTATTTATTTGGGTTTTTTTATTGTTTTTTTTTTTTTTTTTTTTTTTAAGAGAGGATTTCTGCACTGTGGATTGCTTCTTGAACTAAGGGCAATGTTTAACAATCATCCTCCAGACCTCAATAATTTTTAACTTACGTCTTCACTCCTCCAACCTAGGAAAAACCTGCATTTTTATTCCCCCGCCACCTTCTTGCGAGTGCGATACAGTTGATGCTGTGTATTTGTGACACAATTTTCAGCACGCGTGTGTTTTCCTTTTTTTTTTTTTTCGGGGGCAAAGAAAGGCAGGAAGCCCGCTCCCCTCTTTCGGTGAATATGGGCCACCCAAAGCCTTCCTCAGGGCTGATCGCTCCGGTTCGCTTGCGAGCGAGGTTCCTCCGAGGGCGGACCGCAAAGGGCCACACTGAAAGTCTCTCTCCCCCCCCCTCAAGCTTCCAACCCT
>NW_009646402.1:59294-95967 GCF_000708025.1 Charadrius vociferus | reverse complement strand
GAAAGAGTCTCCTTGTAAAAGGAGAACGGTCTGCTTGGTCAGTAAGAATAATTTGGTTTTGTATTTATCTTTTTTTTAATTATTACTGTTTTTTTTTCTTTCAGAGTAGTGGGAAGCAGGTGAATAGGCGTTAGAACTGAACCGATAATATTTTAATGGTATTTAAGTATAGTTTGAGCTAAGCATATAGTGTCTGGCTATGACAGTTACAGTGGAGCTCTATTGCTGCTGTAAATAAGTAAGCAGTTTAAGACTGCCAGCCCTTTTACTTAAAGCATTTTTTTTGTTCTTAGTTTGCTGCCATTGTGGCTGAAGGCAGTCATTTGGTGTTGTTTTTTTTTGTTTTGTTTTTGTTTTTTTACCCCTTCGGGTTTTTATGTACTGAACTTTAAAATCAACTCTAGCCAGTTACTTTCCTGGCTCTTTACAGCCCGTTTGGCCACCTGGTGGGCTCCTCTCATGGGGGAATCCTCTGCGAGTGCCTCAAGGGAGGGAGCTGCTAGGCGGCTCTGGTGGAGGCTCTGAGACAAATGACAGTGTTCCGCACCCTCGTTAATGTCATACCGAAACTATTATTCCCCAAAGCAGGGCTCTTGTTTGCTTACATGCAGCTTAAGACCACTGTGAATGGAAACTGGTCGTTTTATCGCAGTTGGTGTAGGTACTGCACCTCCTACGGAGTTTTCAGGACATTTGCTTGTTTGCGTCAGCAGTGGTGTCACAAATAGCATATACTAGGCTTGTGCACGTACACACGTGTATGGTGGCATGTATGGATGCTCGTGCATGTGTGTCCTTTCTTTTCACATTTGTGCTAGAGCTACCTGGGGACTGAAACATAGAAGTTGGCTCTGCTGTGTCACATGAGATAAAGATGTAAATTGCCCCCGAATGGTTAACCGCTAAGTTTATGAGAAGTGCTGTGGGAAGCTTCATGTTCACCATCATCTATGGTCTTGAACTAAATACTTTGTCATGGACTCGACCTTTAGAAATATTGAGAGCAACTTTAAAAAGAAAGGTTGATCTTTTTAACATCGTGCAAGTATTTGAAGAGTCACGTAATTTTTAGTATGTTTGTATCTCATTTTGGTGAGCATTATGCAATAAATGCCTGACAAACGGGGTGTAATCATTATCTTCTTTTTTTCAACCACCATACTCTTTTATTTCACATAAAAGCTGAAGATTTCTCAACTTTGTATTTCCTCAAGCTTGCGGTCTTTACTAGGGAAAGTATCCACGTATGGCATGCTTCATCAGTATCTCTGCACTGTCTGAAGACCCTTCTTTACTAAATGTGTACACCTCCTTGTGTTCCTTGTTGTGTGTCCTGGTGGTGTCGGTGCTAAATTTGGAACTTGAGACATTCGAGGAAGGAATACTTTATTGCTATCGGGAATGATGCTTTTGGAATAAGGCAGTTGAATTTGAGTTTGTAAACTGGAACTATGTTATTTGAGAGAGAAAATAGTCAAAGATTATTCCTTGTGGAACAAGTAGAAAATACTAGGGATTTACTCACATGTAGTGTATTGTATTAAACTGAAGCTCTGAGGTCAAAAGTAATTATTTAAGCATAATGCTTATGGTTGGTTTTTTTATCATCATTTAGCTTGCTCACTATAAGGCTGAAAGGCTCTGTGGAGAGAGGCACGTGAGCAGTCCGTAGTGTTGACATTCTCAACTTTTCCCTCCATCCTCAGAAGCGCCCAGTAAGAGCTGACCCGTCTGCAGGGAGCCCAGGTCTTGCAGCAGGGGGAACAAAGTCAGGGAGCGAGCCAGCTGCTGCCACAATGCCCACCAGCTTCTGCTCCTTGCCTTTGTTGCTGATGTCGCTGCTTCATTGGCAAAACCTGGGCTTCTGCGCTCAGCCGGAATTTCTCTAGCACCTTACACCAGGACTGCGGAGGCATAGGAGGTCTAAGCGTTGAGGGTGCTGTCAGGTCATTTAAGAGGAAAAGCCGAACTAAAGACTGATACCAAATTCAAGTGTAAACGTAACTCTCTTTGTCTGCCAAGCGCGAATAGATTGAGCATTGGAGAAAGGGAACACTGAACCAAAACTGTTCTTGCCACGCTCACTTCTTGCGTGTTTGCTATGGTTGGCCTCTCCAAACAATGCAGTTCATATGCAAATAGGTATAAAGAATTTAACAGATTCCACACATTTCTTCAGTATTCTAATAGACATTAAAATGCTCAGTATTCATTTATTTCTAGGTTTGGCTTTGGAGGTCAAAGGTTAAATGTGCTGTTACAGTATATACTCTTTCTGTGTGACGCAACATTTTAAACTAAGGACAGAGTAACATTGATATATACTTCACAGAAGGTATATTACAGCATCCATTCAACCACCCGTTTTCTACTATTAGTTGATTTTACAGATGGCTACTCTGGCAGCATCCCTTCATTTTATTTTTAAATGAGATGAAGTTCACTGCACTACTTTATTTTTGTTCGTTGTTAAAACGTTCTCATACTCCTGGCGGCAGATAATGACAAATCCTTCAATGTAACGCTGGGAGCAAGGGAGGCGGAGAGGGAGAAATGGGGAGGGGGGTGGGGGGAAACCCTCCTGAGCATATGGAGACATCCAGAAAAAGATGTGCATCGTCAGCTGTGATTCCATTGTGTGCTTGCAGACGGGATCTGAGCTCTTTTTCTCTTGGGAATTCAGACCTTACAGAAGTATTCTTTGGCTTTTACCCGTCAGGATAATCGAGCTAAGATAATGTATATTTCACATATTTATTATAGATATTTTAATAATATTGTATGATTTCAGGGAATAAATACAGTTGCCAGGACTCCTGCTCTATGTTGGAATAACATTTTGAACAGGCATGCATATTGGTGAAATGGCAACTTTGATTAGTAAGAATAATTTGTAATCTTACATCAGTGGTTACGTATTACTAAGGCATCTTACCAGTTCTACAGTTAGTAGTTTGTCAGCAGTATTTACATTATGCAAACACTCCCTATTTTTAATGATTCAGTAGCTTAGCCTTTTCAAAACATACCGAGTAGAAATGTGACATGAAAAATGACAGCTTGTACAGTTTAATCAATTTAGGATGCAGAATTAAAAAAAAAAAAACACAACCAAAACCAACAACAAAAATACCAGAGAAATTTTTAAGCAAGATTTTAAACCAAAGCTATTTTGTCAGTGATGTAAGTATTCATAAATAATATTTACATGATGAAGAAAAACTGAGTGGAAGAAATTAATTTTCTTGTATTCAGTCCTGCATTTACCTATTACCTAGAACAGCGTTTCCTCTCCTGAGCATTTGGAATACTTCTGCTGATTTTATACAATTATTTTGAGTTGATGAATAGTTTGAAAAATAGATCTTGAACGCGGTGGATTTACCGCGTTACATTTTGTTACTATTTATGATTTTTCAATCTTTTTCTATGGAAATTGCACGTTATTCAAATTAAAGACTAATGGAAATTTTACTTAAGAGTTTTATGGAAATAAAATAGGCACAATTCTTATGGAAAGTGTATGGTCACTGGGGTGCTCGGCATTTTGAAGCTTGAAATTAGTTCATTAATTTAAATGTCTGAAGCTATACAACAACATATTAACACCGCACACTTTTTTTTTCTTCTGCAGCTGCATCATTATACCATTCCAAGTCTTACATTTCCTTAAATGGCTTCCATAACAATCTCCCATTAATACAGTTACTAGCAGATATTATTCTTGCTTTGCTCTCATTTTAGCAGTTATAACTGATAGTAAATCTCACTCTTTCTGTGAGCGTGCTCCCATTACTTAGGTATTCAGAAGCCTCTTAGTAATGTGCATTTGCTTTTTGCAGCCAAGATGCAATGCCTTCTGTAAAGCGTAATTACCTTTTTCTGTTTGTTTTTAAACTTCAAGAAGTTACTTGCTGTTTGGAAAGAATAACTTACATTTTGCTAAAATAGTCCACGTTATAGAGAAATGTATAAATGAAAGGGCAGAGAGTATAGGTGACAAATTAATTAAAATATCTACGGAGCGTGTTGATTTATCCACAAATCTTAGGTAGTATGGATCACATGAGCTTCTATGGACAGGGGGCCTGGATTCTGCTACGTAGTGAGAACATATATCTGATGTAGTGATGACTGAGTTGCTATTTTGATGCTTTTTTCAGTGAGCTATGTAAGACATATTGTTGCTCTTTGGTAGGATTTATAGTGGGCATATCACAACTGGCTGCTTTATTGGCTGCCTCAGTGGAAAAGTCTGGGATTGAAGAATGGGCATGGAAAGTGAAATAACATTTTACTTGTTAAGTCAGAATTATTATGGAATTTTACTCTTACTCTGCCCATGCTGTAATTCCTCTGTGTGTGAACGGGTTTAGTTTTTCATTGCTGTCAGTATTGATTTCTAATGAGCCTTGCCCATGGATTTTGAAGAAAATCACTCCAATTAAAAACAATGCAGTATGTCACCTGTTTGTACCTCACAGATTATGTAGGAGGTACTAAATTGCCTTTAAAAAGAAAACTTTATGAGGATGGAGGAAAGTCTGCCTATGAATAAATTCGATAGTGTATGCTGGCACTTCTATTACAGTTATTTTTATGAACTTACAAGTTCACATTTAAAAAAAAAACAATCCAAACCCCAAGGTTGTATGTTTTAATACTTGTGCAAGTGAGCGTCCAGCTGTCACCTAGTCTGCAGTGGAGATTACTTTTTTTCAGACTTCTTCCACCATGCTTTGAGTTCACAAGGTAGCTCTTCAGTCCTTATTCTTTACTATTTCAAAATTAATGTCAGGACTTGCTGATCAACCACGTATGTTATTCCCAGAAATAAATGCGATTATTGTCAACTAATTTCACTTGCTACCCTTGCATAAATTTGCATCTTGGTCTCCAGCGATATGAGCAACATCCTCCTCCTGTTCTATCAGTTTCCTAAAATAGATTCTTTGTGGAGGAAGATTATGAGTGTATACAGATAAATACATTATTTATTTTAGCAGATTTCAATTATATTCTTAGGGAGAAAAGCTCTTTTTTGAGTCTAAATCTTTGTATATTTAAAAAAAAAATTACAACTAAAATAATACTATTTTGTTTCAGTGTGGCCAGAATACTTGTTGCCTTTATCTTAAAAGAAAAAGTCAGCCTGTTGATACTTTACTGGCTATAAAATGTAGCTCTAATAACATAGTTTAAAGCTTTTTTTTTTTTAAATTGTTTACCAATTTGTGTTGGCGTTTGCAGTGCAGACATACTTTTGCTTGTTTTGCTGTTGTTTTTTTTTTTAAAGAATCATGGCTTACTCTGATACAAAGATACTGAATTTTTAATGAGCCTTCAAACTATTTTCTTGCTACAGTTCTGTGTGAAATTACTAATTGCACAATGGTGAGATCATTTGTGACACGTTCTTCTTAGTATAAGAATGAGGGAACCTGAAGACTGTAAGTAGATGAAAAATTATGTTCACTAAGCTTGCACACTGTAGATGATGGTCTCTTCTAACTATGTCTGAAAGTGGTAGTCATTCACTCGCTTCTAGCTTACTGTAGTTGCAGAGTTGATAATTGTGTGTGTTGTTCACAATTTATCGTTTTCATGGGGTGAGGAGGGTAATACATCTTGGGTACCTGGAATACAGATGTCCCTTTGCACTGGAAAAGAAAGAAATGACTGCATGTGAATGGAAAATAAAGACATAAGGCAGTCTGAAGTCAGAGGATGGCATGCTGTTCTGGGCCGTATCAGTTGGATTTAGCTGTTATGTTGACCTTTAAAAAGTTTTCTTTTACCCTTTGGGGGATGGAGGATTGAACGGTGATGTTGGAGAATGATGGCTGTGGTGTGTTCTGTTTTTATGTCATAGCTAACACTGATAATTTGTGTAGTGTTGGAGGCAGAAACCAGCTCTTCGTGTAGGCCTTTGCTGGCGGCTGACCTACAGGCCTTTGAACACCACCAATAGCAGCATTGTGTTACTGTGAAAGCTGGCTTTATGCAAGAGTGGTTTCTCTTGGGTTTTGAGGGGCACCCCAAGAACCTCCGGATTTTGGTGGGAATTTGCATGGAAATAGGTACTAGCATTGCCTTTTGCTGCAGTGTTGGTTTTCCTTTATATCAAGCTTCAGAAAGGGCCTGAGAAGGGAAGGCAAGGGCTAATAGGTAATTTCATTGTCCATCACTTCATGTCCATCGCTTTTCTTCACTGACAGTGTAGTTTCATTTGAGGAATAAATCAGGAATATACCAGATTATACATCTATTTTAGTACGTAAGCTTGTCCCTAGTTGCTGTATTATTCAAGAGTTTTACTTGGAAAGAAAGATCTTGTTGGTAGTATTTTGAAGGTAGTGCTTCTGCTGTGAAACTGTAATATATTGTCTTGGTTTCCAGACAGCATTATTGTTATTAAATGTTTTATGAATAGAACAAATGAAAACCAGCAAAATTTGTCATTTCCATTGTTGCCGCGTGGCGGTCCAGAGCCGTGTTACTCATGTGCAGACTCTGAGCTGCAGTACTGGAGGCCACGAAGATCAGGAGTGGGACCCAAAAAAGTAATTGGCAGTAGGAAAATACCAGTGAGCAGCCACACTAGTTGCCAAGAAACAAAATGGTAGCAAAGTAGTCATTCTCATTCACTGGCGTGTAGCAGCTGGAAGACAGGACATGAGTGGGAAATGCTTCTGTCTGCAGTGACACTGTAACCATTATTGCTCCTCTGTGGAGAAGGTCTCTCCACCATAGGCTGGGGCTGCAGCCCCCATCTGTGGGTGAGACAGCAGCTTCCCTTTGGTGCGTCTCTCTGAACTGCAGGTGTCTAACAGACACTGTAAATCTCGCTAAATCACAAAAAGATCTAGTAGCGTTTCACTCAAAATTTTATTCTGAGACAAGATGGTGGTTTCTGTCAGCGAGGACCCACTCGAAGCCCCGTGTTTGTGGTCTGTAGAGCTTCTGTATTTTTAGGACATTCCTGAGGAAATAATGTATGCATATCTTCTGTGTATATATTTTATGTAAGAATATGTCTTTGTTAGTAATGCCCCTGAATAGCCTGTTACTGTAGTGGTATCCTGCCTGTGACCGAAAACTTAAGCAGAGTTTGTTTGAAGAAGGTTTCTGTGAAATGGCAGAAATGACAGAAAGAATGAAGTTGTTTCTAAATTCCATTTCTCTTGAGGCATAATTAGTGCGCTTTTTCTTCTCTGTTGATGACTTCTACAGTGCATTTTGCATTTTCTTTATGTTCTGCCTTTTTGTTTGTCAGAATGAGAAGGTAGAAAACTCTTTGGTAGCTTGTTTGGTTACATTTGACATCAAGTACTGTTTGACCTACAAACAGAAATGCAGGTATAATATTTATGTGGGCAGTGGCATGCTCCTCTTCCCTGAAGAAATGTATGTTGCTGTGCAATGTATGCCCTCTGCTCTACTGGACTCTTAAGCTCAATACTAATTAAGAGCTTTCTGTTTATTTGTCTGCAGATACTTGTCACTCAGGTCAGGAGTATTGTAAGTGGAGATTCAGAGAAGAAACATGCTTCTGTACATACAACTTTTACTAATGGTTGAAAGACATTTTATAAGAAC
This sequence comes from Charadrius vociferus, assembly GCF_000708025.1. Lineage (NCBI taxonomy): Eukaryota > Metazoa > Chordata > Aves > Charadriiformes > Charadriidae > Charadrius > Charadrius vociferus. The sequence continues at coordinate 88,368 of NW_009646402.1, read as the reverse complement.
ACCAATTTCTCCTTTTTAGAGACTTGAAACTAATGCGTTATAAAGTGAACCAGTCAAGCAGTCAACCAAAAAAGGAACCAGCCACTTTCACAGAGAGTTCCCACAGATTCTTTTGTGAAAATAAAGGCTGTGTACCGTGTAAGTTAATGTAAACGTCTTGGTTGCTATCAGTGTGAATTTGCAGTAGGCAGCAGGTAGAGAGGAAGTTGTGTGCCTGGAGTGATTGTGCAACTGGAAGGGGGTTCTAGTTATGTCTGGAAAAGCAGATAATGCTCTGCAAAGGTTATGTTTCCCTCCTTGTGTTATGCTTAAAACTGTGATGTGCTAAGCATCATATTTTTATTTTTCTATGCTTGTCTCCAAAAAAAAAAAAAGAAAAAGACTAATATTATTCTCTCAATTTTGTTCCTAGCACGCTTGAGATGTATCTGAGTAGCGAGGTCCCCCGCACGCACAGCCCCTAGAAATTGTTGCCAGCCTCACTGAGTCTTGGTGAGTTGTTTATATACTATTGCATTTAATTGAAATGCGTTACAGTTTTATCTTCACTGGGGAATTTGATGTGAGATGTCTTAAATTGATTGTGTGGATACAGCAGAACAAGCCTTAGTTTTAAGTAATGTATGATATTATAAAGTGAGTCGAAATACAAACATTTCGGAGACTTTCAAAAATAGCTCCTAGACTGGTTGTGGAAGCGGGAACCTGGTTTTAGTGCCAGGACCAGGAATGGGACTCTTTGCTGAGAAAGGCTGAAGGGATTAACATGTGATGTTCTTTCACATTAATTTTGTTTGATATTTTATACTGTAACTAAGGAATTGACATTTTTCAAATGTGCTGATTATGGTCTGTCTTATGGCAAAGGTTGAATATGAAATAATACAAGCTTTCCCATCCAAATATCTGCACTAATAAATTACTTAAATTGAGGGTTGAAAACGGTATAATGACACTGATGACTTAAACTGCTTGTTGCTCAAGAATTAGTGTCTGATGACTCCATCAGGCAGTGCTGTGCCTGTTTAACTCTGCTCACAAGAAGGGATAATACCACTGAGAATTAGAAAAAGGGACCCCTGCGGATTGTCTAAATGCAGACTAATAACAGTTTGGTAGTGCAGTGAAAGAAAGTAGAATATAAATGCTGTGTTTTTATTTTAGGTATGATTAATATATCAATGTACTCGCTTGGTATAAATCTTTTACAAATATGCATTTGAGACTTTATGTGAGAACCTTTTCAGGGTACTCATGAATAAATGTTGTCTTTTAACATGTAGAGTGACTTATTAAGGTCAGAAATATGTATTTTTGAGGCTTGCACGCTAAATATAGAGGTGGGAAATGAGCCTGCTGAAAAGGTTTTTAGTTGTTTGGGGGATAACTGTTTATAAAATGCCAACTGTTTATGGGTAAAATTATGTATGTCCACATCAAGTATCATTTCCTCTTTTTGTTAATTATGTTGAGCAATTTTTGCAAGCTAAAAATGCTTTTCTTTAAACTTACTGAATTTTCTAGCATTGGTGAATGAAAACAGATTAAGAAGCTTTCCAGTGCTTCTGTTTTTTTTGTCTTTTCCCTTGGCTGTTCTGATAAAACAATTTGTAGTTCATTGCATTCAATGAAGTTTATAATACTGGTTAATAGTTTGTTTATGTATTATATTAACTTGAAAATGTTCAACCGCATAGAAGTTATTACTTATTTACACTTATTACTTACACTATATTACTTATTATTTATTTACACTACTTATCTGGGTTGCATAATGATCATAATATGCATGTGCAGGTCTTCTCAATAATAAGCTGGTTTTGTGATCATTTAAGCAAATTGCTTTAAAAAAAGGAAATAGTAAGAATCTAAAATATTTTTTTTTCTACTGAATAGGACTCATAATAGAATGAGTTAGGTATGTGTAATAGAGAAAGAGAAAAATGTCACTGCCAAAATTCTCCAAAGAGAACGTGAAATTTTGTTGTCAAGTTGATAGTATATTTGTTTTCAGTTGTCTCAATTGTAATTTTTCCATTAAAAAAGGAATGCATTAGGTAAAGACTGAAAAAGATAGTAAATATTCAAGTAAAAAGCAATTTGCATATAATTGCCTTTTTTTCCCTAATTAATATATGTGGGGGAAAAATATCTTTCTCTTTTGCTTAGTGTTGCTACATTCTTCACCAGAATTATAAGTTTGCTTGTTACTGTGTCAGAAAGTAATTTGTTACCTTTACAGATACTGACTAAAACATAGTTGCTGTGTTTGAAAAGTTCAAAATCTTTAATAAGAGCAAATAGGAAATAAATACTTGTATAGGAAGTCTATGGTGATGGCAGTGAGGAAGAAAGCACTGCAAAAAATAGATGTTGGAAAGGATTTAGAGGTCAAGGATGAAGCAGAGGGGTAGTTCTCCACTCAAAATATCCTTTTGCTCTAAAGTGGGTAGTTATCTATGTGATAGATAGTTCAGCAAAAGTAAGTTGCGTAAGACAAGGAGTATTTTCAAATTTTGGTTCCTTTGAATCCTGGAAAACTCTTCCATTGATTTCTAAATTTGCAGGATTTCAGTCCTAGTGTTCTACATACTCAGATGTTCACCTTCTCCATCATGAGATCAGAGAGCTGTAGCTGTTTATTTTAACCAGTACACCCTTCTGAAATTATACTGGTGTTGGAAGCATATATCAGTTGGAGTTTCATGTAAGAAAACCTGGCCTTGGCTTTTGACTGGAGTTGCTTGTGGAATAGGTGCTGGGTTTGACTGTGTTGTAAGACTGTGCCACCACTGTGACTGTCTGTCTACCTGTCTGTCGGCCTGTCTACCACTGTGTTAAGTTTTTTGGAAAGTGAAACTACTGCTTAATACTTAGTGGGTCTGTTTGTATATGATATAGTGGACAAGACTGTGAATCTTGGAATAGTTAAATGGCTTTAGAATATGTGTATATGAACTGATAGGAAATAATGTAAATGACAAAATTTGTGGCTGCTCCCTTGGAATGTTGTTAGTTGGGGTGGTGGGAAGTAGCTGCTGTGTGATACCAAAGAGTCATGCAATTAGGATGGTTAGAAGTTTAAACTTAAAAAAACCCCAACCAACAAACAGATAGAAATACTATCTTTAGTTCCTAGTCTGAAAGTTTTCAGTCAGAAAACTTTTTTTTTTTTCTTTCTCTCCTTTTCTTTTTGCATGAAATGGTTTGCTTTGTAAGGAACACTCCTCAACAGAAAAAGAGCATTGATTAGAAAAATTCTCAGTTTTCTGTCACTCTCGATCTGGAGAGTCTGTTTCAATCTAACTTTGTAGTGATTTCACTGGCGTTTGTGTTGTAGTTAGTGTCAAGTGTGATAGATAGAAAATATTTGTATGTCTGTTCTGAGTTATAGTACTCCTTGTTGTTGTTTACAGCAGTAGTAGATAAAGAAAACTCTGACAGATGTCTCATTTTTGACCATGTCCTCCTAATACATCTGAGTGTAAAGGGAATGCTGTCAGAAAATGAAGTGCAATACTGAAAATAGAGTGCCTTATATTGAAAGGAGTTTTAGGAGCCTGCAGTATTAGTTTAAGGATGCAAGTGAGGAACTGGCAGTAGGTTCCAAGTATCAAATTTGAATATGAGAGCCTATTTCTATCAGCCTGCAAAGCCAGGCTGGGATGGTGCCTACCTGGACCTCTGGAGTCAGTTCAGAGCACCTCAATTCCCACGGGAGCTGTGTTTCTGAACTCCCTGAAATAAAATACAGATATCGATCACAGGTTTGGATAATCTTTACTGAATCAGGTCTTCTCTTTTGCAGAGGGACCTGGAAGGGATATTTAATCTGCATTGAATTGGTTTGTAATAAATGAAGGGAATGTGTTGCCATTCCTAGACCTTGAAATTGGGGTGTCATGTTTTGCATGAAATATGATCAAATTTTTCTGTTATTAGTCACTCCTATTCAGTAGCAACATGAGTTATTAGGAATTGCCTACAAAGATGCCTGTAAAAGTGGATGCTTGATTATAGTGAATTTAATGCAATCAGCATTAAAATGATACTCCTGCTCTGAGAGTGAAGTTCTGTGTGGGTGGTACAATGAGAACAGAAGAATTGAGAAATGAGCATCTATTAAGATTTATACAATTGCACCACACAGATATTTTATTTTTTTTTACCCTAAAATTAGAAATGGGAGCTTATGGAAATCTTTGGTTTTGATTTTGCAGAAAAGTTGAAATTTACACAGATGTAGTATATTGTATTTCCTTTAAAATTGATGAAAATTGAGAGTACTGTAGAGAGAAATCTCATCATGCTTGGAACTAGTAGAACTAGATTTGTTAATAATGAAAGCAGTTTTGAAGTACTTTCCTAGTTTTGAAGCCACAATGTTCAAATTCATTATAAATCTGGAGTAAACCATTCTTAAATATGTAAAACTCATTAATTACTGTGAATGGATTTAAATGGAGTGCTCTGTCAGTGAACTTTTTACTGAATTGATGGAACCAAACTTCATATATATCCAGGACTGTTGAAAACACTGTCATTCAATTGATTGAAGCTTGCCTTTTGTATGTAGCTATGTCCTGGAAGATTATTTTTTAACATTTCAGGTTCAGTGAGATAAATAAAAAATATTTAGGAAATGAGATTGCTAACTTGATTTTATTCACTTCTTAAATATTGGTTTTGACTTAGTAATGGGCTTTGCTAAGATTTTTTCATTTCTTACCTTGATAGGAACCTTTTTGTATGGGCAAAGGTATAGTATATACGCATTTGCAGAAGAAATAGCTGTCATTATCATCTGTGGAAAATCAATATATATTTTAAATATAGATTGATGACATTGTACGACCAGTATTGGAGCCTGGGAATTCTAGAGGGGTCAAGAACAGGACAACTGAGCTCTTGCATCATCAAAGAAGATGAGATGCATTTACTTGGGCAGATTTTCCTCTGGGCCTGCCTTTAGCCCCTGAATTGGGAAGAGTGAAATATTTACCCGGCTCAGCTCTTGACAGTAAATAGTATTAATTAAACACAGGGCTTGAAAATGACACTGGTATTTCAGATTAAGGCCAGTAGATTTTGCCTTGACTTTCTGGAAATTGAATTCCAGTAGTCTGTTTATTTGACAGCATTATAGTAAAATAATTTGAGGTTCATGGATATTTCTGTACATTAAAGTGGGTGAATTTTTCTAATGTCACTATGCTGGGGTGTTGGGCTCAGAAGACTTATGTGACTAGAATAGTAAGCGAATTTGCAGTTGCTTAATATAAAGTGTGGCAAAGTGTATTTCCATCTGATTAATTTACCTTTGTATTAACGGGACTGATGAGAAATTGCAGGTTTTCTTTTTAAAACAAACTTTGGATGTTGAAAAATTCAGATGCATGGTCTTAGATAATTTACAGATGTTAATAAGTTAAGTATTATTAAAATGATTTAGAAATATTGGTGAGTTTTACAGTATCATCATGAAGGGCTGTAACTCTTAAAAATGTTTTACAAAATCCTCCTCCAGTCATCTCAGCACAAGCAAAAAGGGGTACTGACATTCCTATGTACTCAATATCTGTCAGGGTGTAAATGGGTTAGTAAAACTCCATTTACAACTGTGGCCGTGATAAATAAAGAATATGCTCTGTTCGTTTTGTTTCAACATCTCTGTTTTTATGGTCCAGATTCTTCCCTTTTTTCATTATCAGTACTTTTGTTCCTTCAGTAATCCCGGTTCAATAAACTCCAGTGTTCTGTATACACCAAACTCTGTATTTGTCAAAATGACAGCAATAGGCAATCTAGGAATATTTAAAATGAGAATTGAGAAAATAATTAGTTTTATAGTAGGTATTGCAAATCAGTTTATCCTTGAGGGAAACTGTAGCAGTGTCAGAGGGAGTTAAAATGTTTCCATTCGTGTTTTTTAGAGTGTTTTTCTTTTCCTTATATTTGGATATTCTCCCTTAAACTTTGAATCATCATCCTGACAAGTAACACATGGAATTGAAGATCCTTTTTTGCGTTGGGTTCCTTTGTCCTTCAATTTCTAGGTACCCATTTTACTGCTATGAAAGACTGAGGTGTCTCCTGCTTTTCTTTGTTCAGGTTGTAAGCTTGAAACTCTACTGTGTGGTGCCACAGTTTAGTAGTATTTTAAAATGGGATAAAAACATCTACATTTCCCTGAAAGTAGGTGGCCAACACATATGAAATTTCACTTGGGTTAATTTTTATGGCCTTTCAGTTTTCAGTTGTGGTTTCTTGCTTGGCTTCTCTTCACAAATCCTGGTTGACTGTGTTTTTATTGCTCAGTCCTGATGAACAGACTCATGTAAAACCTCTTCTGTCTGGAGTTATAGTATGTAACTTCCAGAATGCATCCTGCAGTGGAATAGAGTTTATGTACATTTGATGGTACGTGAAGCTTGCTGTGTGACTCCTGATGTTTAAAATATTCTGTGTCCCTGACTGTGGGTTTAGTCTTTCCTTCCTCATGAGCTCCCTCTTTTGTCATTATCCAAGTTCTAGGCTCTTGATCAACACTGAAATATTTGAGGAATCAATACATGTGAATCTATTGTTTAACACTGTGGTTGCCACACTTAAAACATACTCAACACAATTCCACAGAAGCAAAAAAAAAAAAAAAAAACCCAAACCAAAACACCCCAAATTAGGCCATTTTATATGAAATATCACACGCTATTCAACTGCTATCACACCCCGAGCACACTGCTACTGTATACCACAGGCTATGTGCTACAACCTAAAGGGTTAAATGGATTTGTTCTATTAATTTTCTGTTTTTGTTGGTTAGTGTCAAATATACTGTGTGTATAGCACATCTGATTCACAATAGCATGTATTTATTTTTTAATATCAGCATGGAACCATGCATATGGTGCTCTGGTCCTGTTTCAGGTACTGTGGGCACTTCTTAAAAGAAAAGGGGGGTGTGTGAAGTAACAGCCTATTGCTGATGAACTTGATTCCAGTAACAGTAGTTATCAAAGTTGCCTCCTACTTAGTCTTCCTCTTATTTGCTTCATCACTCCATTTCTGAGCTATTTTCCATCCGCCCCCAGCTTCCAGGAGAAGTGTCTTGTTTGTCATGGTCTTCTGATACAAACTGATAAAGCTTTGGGATAGTCCATTCTCCTCCACCCTTGCCATCAGTCAAAGCCCCCAGGCAGCAACGTAGGAAGAGCGATGTTTTGGGTCAGGACAGCTTGATCCATGGTTATGAGACTCTCTTATTATAGCTGGATGTATTGTGTGTATTTTGAGGGGGAATTAACTTACTGAAAATGTATTTTTGGCTAGCTTGAAGCTATCAATGAGTTGGCTTGAATTTCATAAGTAGCTTTGTTGAGGAAGGGGGGGAAAATTCCCTGCTAAATAGAAATGCTAGAATGGCTCGCTTGGGAAATTCTGAAATGTAAAAGTTTTGAATTTTGAGGCTAGATCTGCAGGAAGACTTAATGATGAATAATCCACGGGGAGACAGCCCAGCTCATCTGGTTGCACCCCCCTCCCCCCCCCCCACCGGACAGTACCTGCCTGCTTCACTGCAGGGGCCAAGGAGCCCTTTCCTCTACCCAGATGGGCACCAGCACGTGGGGAAATGAGGGTACGCCTGTCCTCAGCTGCCAAAGCGGGGAGAAGCTCGAAGGCAGGTAGCTGCACGCCACCTGAACATCAGACACGGGTGGCAACAAGATGGAGGAGGGAGTGGAGATGCTCCTGGTTTGGAGCAGAGGTTTGCATTTGGGCCTCCTGCCTCTGAGAAGATCGCTGCCATTGCGGGGCTGCTGAATGTTTTTGAGTGGAGCTTGCAGCCCCTGAAACAGCCCTGCTTTTTATTGGTGCATAAATACTTTGTCGGAGAACTAAATTTCCTATGTTGGTGGTGAGCTCACTATCTGTTGTGTGTGCCCTACAGTAAAGGACAGTAGTTTCTTCACTTGCCTACTTTTATGGATTTAATTTATTTATCTGCTACTCATAAGGTTCTCTTCTCAGCCGAGGTACTGCAAAGGAAGCTAAGGTATACATTCACAGATATATTTAGCAATTAAATCCCCTTGTGGATGCTCTTAATGCTTTGAGATAGCTTACTTCATGTCAAAGTAGGGTAAGCTATCTGAAACAAGGGCATTTTTCCTGGTGAATTGAGTATTTGCACAACTTGAAACAGTTCGGAAATACGTTTGTTATTCCCCCTTCCCTGTTCAGTGGCTGAAATGAAAAATCCATTCTAGGCACAGCTCTGTTCCTCGTATCAGAGGTATAATTGTCCATAATTAAATGGATACATTTGACTACAAAGATGTAATACAAATTAAAATTTCACATGGTTGCCACGGCGTATGCCATCTTTCTTTCCAAATCCTTTGATAAGGTCAGTGTGAAGTATTTTACTGTGTAAAACTGATGAATTCTTGAAAACCTGAGAAGATTAAAATGCGACATATTTAGATCTCTCAGAGCAAATGAGAAGTAAAAATGTGAACAGTATATAACGTGTCTGGCAAAGGTAGAAATAAACCCTTAAAACTTTAAAACCACTAATAACTGAGTATTTTGTGTTATGGTGGGAAGGGCCATATGCCACAACTTTTCTTGCTGTTGACGTGATTTGGGGACTGTTCTTACTGTTCTGATTTTGTGGAAATATTGTTGTATAGGCATAGCGGTAACTTTTTCATAATGAGCTGTACTCTCTTCTGTTATGTTTGTGTAAATAATTTTTACTCAAATTGTATTGCAGAAGCTGAGAAAGGAAGATGGTGAGCCTGCCCTTAGAATTTCCTTGGGGGAGCAGGGACTTTTTTAGAGAGACGAGATTCTGAGAAGGGAAATAAGAGGGTTTCTTGCAGAAAGGTTGAGCTAACTAGCAATGCAGGAAAGATGAAAATGTAAAATCCAATATTGGGTCAAAACCTTCTTCTGCTAATTGAAAATATTTCTCATTCACATTAGCTGAATGTAAAAATGACACTGTGTTTTACTGTGTTGTTTTTTTTTTTTAAACTGATTTTGCTTACCACTGGCAGGGAAGGAAGTCAGTAAGAGGGAACTGGTATGTTCTTACACAGACAATGTCTTGAGGAGCAGAATAAATTAATGCAGTGCAGTTTTCTGTGAGGGTACATACCTGCAACAGCAAGAAAATTTTTTATTTAATATTTTAATAATTGAAAATGTGGAGTTTTTTGTGTGTGTGTTTGTTTCTATATTGTAATTTGTACTGTTTGTATTACCAGTTTTTAGGTCAATCTTGTTGCTTTGTTCAGGGCACTGTGTAACATCAGCCACTGGTGCCATGCCGGTGATGGGCTCGGTGGTCTTATTGGGCCAACCTTCTGCTGCTCTTGTGCTGTGTTGAACAGGCAATTGAAACAATTGATTTAGACTGGCTCAGGGTCAGCTACAAAATTTGAACATATTGTTACCTTGGACAACTTTTTTGTCGTTGTTGTTTAATCAACAAATAAATTAGATAGGGTGGCAGTAAGCATTTGTAGAACTTGGGGAATTACAATGTTTGCCCCTGCATGGGGTGGAAATGTCCCTATAATTATGTCCACAGGAATGATGGTACGTGGGTAACGACAGGGATGGAGCTAGTCCTTGTTCTGGAGAGCCAGGAGCTTACACGTCAGTGCTGGGTTTGCCAGAGGTGTACTAAACAAGTCACTTGAGTTGTAACTCCCTCACTTTGTTAGCTGTAAAATGTGGTTGACCCCCATTATTTTTCCCATATGCAGAATTTAGATTCATTGGTGTTTGTGGATTGTGTAGGGGAAATTTTTTCCATATTTATATATTTTATTTCCTCAAATGTAAATAAAATACTTCTATCTACTGATGTTGTATATTAATACTTAAATTGTAAAAAATTCTCGAGAGAATTTGCCTATTAAAATGTCGAAGCAATGGCCTTTTGCTGTTTTATTAAACAAGAATCAACCTCCAGATTGTTTTGAGTTAGTATTTTTGTCTGCTTATGTTATGAGATAAAACATCGAGTATTGACTTAACTTCACATTTCACAGAGGAAGAATTAAAAATTATCTCTGTGAAGGGTGACTATGGAGTTAACTCTTTGAAATTCTAATTTAACACCTCAGTAATGGGTCAAGCCTGCTCTGAATCCTCTGTGGGATTATTTGATTTGCTGTCTGGTTAACCTCAAGGAAAATGGGATGTCTTTAAATTACTGGAGGTGCTAGCTATCACCTTATAACGGAGCCACATGGGAAAATTTGTTGTTTTAAACAAGGATTGTCACTTGATGACTAAGGAATTATATGAATGGGGTTTATTTTTAAGATCTTTCTTGAGGTTGAAAGTTGCAATTCTTTTTCCTTCTTTTACTTAGAGATTGATATGATTGCAGGACAAGGGGAAAATGTCTTCTTTACCTGAGGGGGGAGGGGGGATGGGGTTAGGGTTTTAGTATTTGTTTTGTCTTCAGTGTTTTTTATGCATGGGGAAGTTTTTCTTTTGCATTTCTTTTATTTGCATAAATGTTTTGTGCCCCAACAAGAAAAGTCCTTTTTTTTTTTCATAATAAAATTGATTATTAAATGACATTCATGGGAATGTGGAACTGAAGGGAGAAGTTCTGCTTTTAATAAGTAGACAAAGAAGCAGCTTGAATATTTTGCAAGTCTACGCATGTAATGTTTATCCTGCCAAAACCTTTAAAATTAATTTGCAAAGTATTGAAATACATGTACTCAAGTGTTTTATGCTGTGTCATACATAAAGGGAGTATTTGGCAGTTAATTAGTAACTTGAATTTGGGGGGGCAAAGGCAAGATTTCAGTTAGTAATGAATTTACTCCAACATTTTACTTTTGTGTTTTACATTGGATACTCTCTGCATATTGCTGTTATAATTTTTTTCAGCTGCAGTTCACCTTTAAAAGCCATATAACATATGTAGTCATATTTTAGCAGGTTACATATTTCTGTATCTTACAAAGTAAATTGAATTTTTACACATCTATTGTTTGTGATGTCATAGGGTATAAATTAATACAATGAAAAGCTTAGCATAATACATCATTTTAATGGTACTTAGTGTCTCTTCAGGAGCATTGAATGGAGACAAGCTGTGCAGTGCGCATTGCATATACTGAGAAATTTCACAAGACTTTTTGAGTTTTGAAATGAGTCGTGGGCTCAGCTCCAGCGCTGCTCTGAGCATAGCCTGTCCTGCAGAACTTTCCATTGCCAGTCCGTCACATACCATGTGCCTGTGTTTCACCTAAGATTTGATTTGAATAACTGGCTGTACATCATTTTAATTGCATATTTAACAGAATATATTTACTGTTGCTTCTGAGAATTATTTTGTCCTTTTTTTTTTTTTAAGAACACAAGTATATTTATTTGTGTACAGTTCCATGTATATCAATTTGTAATCAATGTTTTATTTGTATATCGACATGTTGTGGCATGTTTTTCAAGTTCGTAATAGCTATGGAAATGTAAGTCTTGACCAGGTCTCAGGACTTGCGATTTTGGGAGGGTAAATACTGGGTAAAACAACATAGTCATCAGTTTTGTACACGTGTAGGGGAGGGAAGCAGGGCCAGGCTCGAAAGCCTCTATCTGAAGAATTGCTAGCATGCATGAGTTGGGCTGCTTTGCCACTTCAAGCTGGATAGCTTTCTGGTGATAGGAGAGGTCCTACAGCTACCCATTTGCTGCTTACTAAAAATAGTGGTGCTGGACTAGGGAGAGTACAGCAGCACAGCACCGAAAAAAAAAAAAAAAGAAAAAAAAACCCAAAAACCAACCAACGAACCCCACACCTTTCTAACCTCCAAACACTAAGGTTTTAACAAGTAAATGCTTAAACAAAGCACATCATCTCCCCATGGTGGGCAGAGTTGCTGGCCAGCTCATCCCCTGAGTCTGGCCGAGTGGCCAGCTTCTGCAGCGTGCCCTGAAGGTCATTCATGTGAGCTATTTGGAAAGAGCATGGATTGAAGATGCAGCGGTAAAAAAGCTTTTGTAGGGAATGCTTGATTTGCTTCTCTTCTTTTTTCTAGAGGAGAAATGTAATCTGAAGTGTCTTCTAACTCCAGCTGTAGTAGGGGAGTATGGGAGTTCACACAACTTCCAGACAGAAACCTCAAATACAAAATATTATGAAATAAATTTAAATCTTTAGATCGGGGCTGCTATCAAGTGTGAAGAAGAGTGATTTTATTATTGGTAGGTGAAGTGTATCTTGATTTGTCTTCCCTTTAACCCTGAGGTGACCCTTCAGAAGGTGAAAGGTGGCTCAAACTCTTACTAGCTGAGATCTAGAGGTTTCCTGAATATAAACTAATGCATGTTGCCAAGTTGTATCGTCACAAATCATTAGGCTTTCTCTAGAACTTCAACTTGGCCCAAAGCTGACGTTCAAATAAGAAAAAAAGAATAACACTTAATAACATAATTTATGCAGACTGTTTTGTGTGACATCATTTTGCTGTTATTAGCTACTGTTTTCTATGTTTTTTTTAATAGTAGATTGGTGGTTTAGGTTGTGCTTCAGATATGTCTTCTCTTCTGTATTTATGTACAAAATATCACTAAGAATAAAGGAAGAGATACAGGGTTTTTTCAAGCTTGCTTATAGCATGCATAGAGAAGTGATAAATGTGTTCAAAGTCCTAATGGAAAACTTCAGTATTGTAGGGAATTTTTTGAGTCATGGTTTTGAGGGATCATTTGCCATGGAAGAACTAGTGACTTGGCAAGTGTTCTACTAGTAGTTTGGGTTGTATTTTGGTAGGTAATTTGTAAGACATCTTATCTTCTCTTTGTGATCATGTCACTTCCCCCAATAGCAACAACAACTGCTTTCATGGGAAACCACTAGTAAGAACATGGATTGATGTATTTAGTTTTCTTTAATGCAATGAAACATCTGGAAATAAGCAGAGCCATCGTCATGTGAGCAGTCAGCTTTCTACAGAGTCTTGGGAAATACTCTTGACTGCTTCTTGCAAATGGCTGCTGCAGTTATCTGGTGTCTATTTTTTATTCAAGATACTCAATTTAGTGGCCTGTACACATTATTAGGGTCGGTTTGACATCTGGCCAGTATTTCTACCTGCTTACTATTAACTACTTATTATCGTGCTTGTTGCTTTGTCTGAAATTAATATCTATTAAGCTTCATGACGGTCTTGTGAGGTAGGGGTTGTACAGGAAAGTCGGTGGCAGAAATTAGGGTAAGAACCTAAACTGAGTGTCTTCTACATATTAATGAGAAAATCAATAGGGTGATGGCTAGTTGCAAGTAAGATAGCCTTGAGTTTGTAAGCATTGATAATAGCTCGGTCAACTGAGTTTCATTTGTAGAAGCACACTGTATCACGGAGTGAGAAGTTGGTAACTCAATAGTATCTGTGTAAATAAGCTGTATCCTAGTGAACTTTTTGCCTTCAGACCTGTGCTATGTTTGTGTTAGCTAGGTCTTAAATACAGAATAAATGAACAAGAAAAATAACTCTCTGGCAACAACTAAGACGAACACTTCATAAGGTGTTTAAGAAAAACAATCTTGATTTCCCTCTCTCCCCCACTACTTCTCTGCCTTCACAGTCTCTGCTTTCTGCTCATGTCCGGCTAAGATAATATAGTAAATGTCTGAGCTCTCACAAGTAAGGCTGTCACATTGATGTTTAACTGACTTTGAAGCAGTGCAGCTGTAAAGGGGAAATGAATTCTGTTCTCTGTCAAAGCCTGTAAAAGAGTGTTTGTTTTAGCAGCTACTGAAGATGGAAGTGTTTATTCCATGACTGCGTTAGTTGTCAAAGCTGGACATATTTTCCTGTATTAATAATATTTGGAATTTTTCATTAGTTATCATTTCCTGTTGGTTCTTGAAAGGAGTATTGAGATGCTGATCACTGTCCCAATCTTTTCAGCTCTTCTTTCTGCATTTGAATGGAAATCTTGGAATTCCACTGGGGGTGGTGGTGGTGTATGTGTATGCATGCATGTGTAATTATGTATTATATAAAACTTTAAAAGCCATTGCAAATGTCTGATACTTTTTGATCCCCAAAAGCAATAGGTTTCTGTACTAAAGACAGAGGGGCAGCTCTTCCAGTTTGTCAGGTGATGGAAGACTGTAGCTAATATGCATGAAACACAACTGATTAGTCATCTTTTTGTTTTTTTCTTACGACTTCTGTCACAGACTTTTGCTCCTGATAAATAGAATTCTCTCTTGATATGAGAAGACTGACTAGGATCTACATACTTACTGTTACTGAAATGTACATTATTCTGTGTATTTTATTTCAAAAGTAGCTTATCAGCTGCACTTACCAAATCTGAGCCATTCAACACAAACAAAATCCTCCTGAAGTGTTTCCAATGCATTGTTGCTATAGTGAGGGGAAGAAAAGGTGAAGTAATGGGGTTGGAGTATTTTTGGTTTGTTTAGCTAAGATAGATCATCTAGAGCTGAAACTTAATTAAGTATAAGGGTTTGAAATGGGAAACAATAACCATGCTAAGTAAGCCTGTCACGATCTTGGCATCATTAGAAGAGAGAGCAAGCGGTGAGGGAAGCTGGATTTGTGCTGGTATTGCTTACAATGGTATGTAACTTACTAATTACTTTTGCTGTAAAATGGTTGGTAAAAAGCCAAAATACTGCTTCCTTAGTTCCCTAGGATCCTTGTTTTGAGAGGATTATTCGTCCCAGTGTTTTTACAAGAATTACATGGATGCCAAAATGTTTCCCAAGCTTCTCTTTGATTGGTACGATGTAACAGGGAAGGCTGACCAAAAATTACTGAGGAAGTGAGTAGGAGAGAGAGAGAGAAAAAGGTGTGAGAATAAATGAATATGATAACTACGTATTTATTCATCTTCTCTTCCCTCCTCATTTTTAGTCTAGTTTCTAAAGGAAATGAAACTCATGTGATCATGACTGAGACAAAACATGTTTATGTGCGTTTGTGGGGTAGTGTGTGTTTGCCATTTCCTTCCTGTGCCCCAAAGGCTGCACTTCTACAGGTTGCCAGAAAATATGTGGTCAGGTAGACAGCTGCCACCCTGTTAGTGAAAGAAGGACCTTACCTGTTGACGACCCCGAATTGGCATCACGAAATCATTATGGGAGAGCAAAATTATGGATGGCTGAGGGCACAAAGTCGGTCAAGTGCAGAGGTGTTGGCGTGTTTGTCAAACTAAATTTCTGTGCGCCTTACTCTTTCTGCTTGTCAGTTGGCGATCGAAGCATCTTTTGATGCAGAGGAATTGTGAGGCTTAAGACACCTATATTAAAAATCCGAAGATATGTTATGTCAAGACACTGTCTTACATGCTTCAAGATCTATTGATAGAAGTAGAGTATAGTATTAATATCTTCTGAGATATATACGGGTAATTAAATTTTAGAACTACCTTTCTTTAAAGAAATGAGTGAAAAGCTTTACATACACTGAGAAATTCAGGTTGAACATGCAGGTTATGGATCCTTTCATTGTACTAAAGTAAAGCTACTGCTGATACTTGTAGTCTTATTTTTTTGCCTATGGGCTAGCCATAATGCCGTGTCTTAACATCCTTTTTTTTTTTTTTTTGTAAGTCTCCGTTGATTTTCAAGGTAGAGGCAGGAGGAAAATATACAGTGTTCTCGGGCAGTGGGGCAGTACAGGCCTTCATTTGTCCTTCCTCACGTCTAACATAATGATTTTGGCTGTCAGTGCTGCAAGTTGTTTGTTTCAGCCTCAGATAATCAATCTGATTAAGTATCTTGGCAGTATTTGATATTATACAGAAAGCATTTGAAATGGCAGTGATATTTCACTGAGCTACTGCTTATGTGGAAAGCTTCATTTTAATAGTCTTGGCGATAACAAAAACTTATTGAAAAAGTGAGGTGGATGTATATATGTATGTATATATCTTTTAGTGCAAGTGATTGTAGACATAAACCACTGTGAGAGCTTTTTCTTGTGTGCTTAGCTCCTATTTGGATGAGTGAAAGCAGTGAGATTTATGTAGTTGGTCCATTTTAAGTGTTACTTAATAAAAAGGTTGAGGAAAAAGTTTTCTGAATGGCAACATGGTATGGACAAGCGTCACGAACTCAAGCTGTTACTGGTCAGCTATGAGTTCATCAGAGATTTCTGTGAGGTAGAAGCTGCCCTTGGTCAGGTCGGACGCCGCTGGTGAGGCCAGCAGTACTTCAGGAACGCTGGGAAATGCCATGGCTTCTTTCTTGCCCCAAACAGAGATTCTTCAGCATGACTACAAGCCAGCTTTAACCTGGGCTTCAATAACTCCTAAATTGAGTGGTTGGATGGCTTTGCTTCAGTTCATCATACAAAATGACCTAAAAAATTTTTGTACTGGGGTTTCCACAGAAAAGCCCATCACTTGCCAGCTCCCACTGGGAGTCACCAAGTCCGTTGCCCGCTGCAGTGTCTCTGCTAGCCAGGAGTCTTAGTTTCATCCCTTTCGTCTCACCTGTCTTTCTTCCCTTTCTCACTACAGAGTCAGTGTAAGAAAGACTGAAACTAGTCTACTTCATAAGATCAATGCAGAAATTAACTTTACAAAGGGAAAAAAAAAACACCCAACAATCAAACTGTAAATAAACTTACTTTCTAGTGAAAACCTTCTTCATTCACCTTCCTCAGCATTAAAAGTAAAATGGCACAGTGTGCCTGGTATGTTAATAAATGCAAGCCTGATTTAGCTTCTGGACTACAGCAGAAAAAGATTCAGGCATGCTTTTTAAGGAATGGTTATTTAAAAGTAATGTGTTTTTGTTGCAACATGATTACATATTTAACAGGAAACTAGGCTGCAGTCTTTATGACTAACTCTTATTACTACTGCCCTTAGTTTCCAGGAGACGATGACTGTAACACTATATAAAATCTTCAGGTATGTAACATCATCTCAGACAATTTTCTTTTTTGTTCCATGATAATACTGCTCAATCATTATTTTGTAAGGAAAGGTATTAAATTCAAAATTAATATAATGTTTTCATTTTGCTTCTAACTCCTTGTTGTTGGTCTGGGTGGACAATAGGAGGACCATAATGGAGCCACATCCTGAAAATTTCTGTTTGTTTCTAGTGCTTCATATGCACAAGTACAAAGTGTGTCTGGAACTTGTGTTTTAGATGGAGGAAAAACATTGTCTTTTTCAATTAGTAAAACACCAAAATAATTCAGTTTTGAGATGAAATCAAACAGGGAATTATTGGGAAGAATTTTTTTTTTCCCCTCTTATGTATATTTTTAAAAGGCTTTTTTTATTGACAAAGGCGAGTCTATAATGAATAACATTTCTCAACCTACGTCATTTGCTGCGTGGGAACAGTATTTACCTACAGTAACTCTATAAAGGATTGTGTGTGTAATTGCTCAGAACTCCAGGTAACTTTTCCAAAAAGGTTTGTGTGGAAAAGAAATCATTTGGGACCCGTCTTGCACAGACTTCCATTTGAGAGTCACAAGCATTAAGCATTAATATTTTTCTAAAGACCACCAGCCCAGTTCTGTTACTTCGGTAGCAATGCAGGTATTTTCTTATAGCTGCACGTGTTTTATGATTGTTCTCCAAAATACCAAGAATGTTGCTGTCAGCGTGCCTTTTAGCATCGTATATTACCATGATTTGACAGCTGACAAAACAAGCATGCGAAGGCTGACATTTGTGCCAGATGTCTTTCATTATATATTTTTATAGGCTTAATTTTTCATGTGTGCACTTTATATTGGCAGCTTTAATATTTTTTGCAGATGAAGCTTAATTGTCTTTTTTAATACACATTTATATTTTAGTAGATTAAAATTTTACCACAAAATGTACTTGTAATTTAAATTGCTGTGCAGAAAGTAAAAGCTTACCGAAAAGATGACCTAAAAAGGTTTGGCCATTCTTTAAGCTTTAGAAAAAGGAGTTGAAAGCATCTTATTCTGATAGAGAAGCTTTTGACCACCTGAGGAGCTTAATGCTGTATTTTTCCTTTCATCCCCTTATGGTGGCCCTTGAGAAACTCTTGTGATGCTGCCTTATGGAGCAGACAGAGTCCTATTATCCATGATCAAGTGTATAATTTAAATTTTTGCACGGACTTAGCTGGATTCTGATGGTATATGTTATTTTATGGCAGTCTTGGAATCCTTGACAAACAAGTGAAGTACTACTGAAGCTTGAGTTGTCTCTTGGGTTTGGCCCTTCTGCCACTTGGTTTCCTAATGCATCTGGGAAGCATCTCCCAAGGAGGAACTAAACATAACTGAGTCCTTCAGTGGTCCCATAGCTCCTGCTGTACATTCACACCAGCTGTCAGCCCCTTTTCACAAGGGG
This sequence comes from Charadrius vociferus, assembly GCF_000708025.1. Lineage (NCBI taxonomy): Eukaryota > Metazoa > Chordata > Aves > Charadriiformes > Charadriidae > Charadrius > Charadrius vociferus. The sequence goes on along the minus strand of NW_009646402.1, from coordinate 69,999 downwards.
AAAGTGGGAGTGAAGGGTAAGAAACATGGTTTAAGGCTTTAACAACTCTCAGAAGTTAAACAGGATAGGGCTAAGCCATATTTTTATTTTCCCTTTCTCAAAAATAGTGAGATATCTGATAGGTGCTTGTTATATTTGAGGGTGATGTTACGGTTTCAGAAATTTTCCACAGACTGTGGATGAAAGAGATTCTGAAGTATATGTGCTGTGGCGTTTTCCTGTGGTGACAGCAACTCAAGTTGTAAGATTGCCAACTTGTCCAATTCAAGTTAGGGTTTTAAACATCTGCAATAAGCATCAGGACTGTTCAGTGGGTTGTCTTGGGGTGATGCGCTCATCCTCACTCAAAGGTTCATGCTGAATCTTATGATAACAGGATTCTTTTAAAACTGGAATGTACTTGCAAAGGAACTGGTTTTGGTAAGTTAGTGCTTTTTGATGAACACTGTCTTTTAGAAAATCTGAGTGCTGCTAATCTGAAGTCGAGCAGTCTGCAGCTGCAGCAGTGCCCCTTTCTCCCCGCTCCTTTGCGGTGGGAAGATGCATGGAAAGGAACAGAAACTGGGTAAACTGGGTGCTGTCGCTTTTGCCCTAACGAGTTTATGATCCTCTTCCTAATGAGATTTGATTCTGGAGAAAACAAAATGATGTGAAAAATGCCTGTGGTTACAGCACAAAAATGGTGAGGAACTCAGTAAAGTCTGCTGAACATGATGGAACAAAATTTCATGGGTATTTTTAAAATAATAAATATAATTGTTGACTCATTTATGTATTTCCTTTTACATAATGTCCCACACCCCCCCACTTGTTTTGCTCCACTGTACTTTACAAGACTCTCTGTGTTTGTGTGTAGTATTGTTGTAATCCTCTCCTTCCCTCTCTCAACTTCTCCCTTAAGAGCTTTCAAATAATGGTTTGAAATGTTAACACTTCTCCTTTTCAAAAATATTTTTCCTCAGCTTTCAAATGAGCACCACTTTGAATTGTACTTCTGATACTTTTCATTTTTCTGCATTTAAGAAAATGAATGGAGTGCGCTCATTCTTTGTTTTCCCTTTGGTAACAGAAACCATAAAAATGAATAGGACCTAATTTCTGCTGGCATTACGAAACTGGTAATGTTATCTGCATACATTTGAACACCATTCAGAATTCTAGTTTTATGAAAAATCTTCTCTCATCTTCCTTTACCAAATGCAGAATTTATGTGCATTTTAATATAACATAGTCATGGAGATAAATGAAGAGAAGCATGTGGATGTAGAAGGGCAGTAAAATGAGAAATTTGAACTGCAGAAGGATTAAAAAACTTAACATACTTGTTTATTCTACTCAAGTGACAAATGTTTTTGGCAAAGAAATTGTTATGGCATGTTAGTTCAGTTGTAAATACATTAATTTATATATTTGGCTACAAAAACTATGATGGATATTTTTATAACCATCCTTTAAGAACATGTTTTATTTTAAAATATTGCAGTCTCAAAAAAGTACATAAATTTCTGTTGCGCTGTTTATATCAGTAATAGCCAGGAAATTCTAGATTAAGGCTTACTCTTATTTTTCAAGCGCAAGTACATTCTAGGTTTCTGGTCCCAAATCTAAATCGAGACCTAAAATGGTGACTTCATAGTAACAAATTTCTGTGTTTGTTTTAGTATGGACAACATGTATGGCATTGTTTCAACATAATGATGTGAAATTAAGTGTTTATATACTTTCTGTATATCTTAGGCTTTGGTCAATAGAAGAAGTTATAAGTCCAGCCTCTTGTGATTCAAGTAACCAAGTAAATAAATAAATTGTCATAAACTCTGGCAGAAGTGGAAAGATTGGGCTATTGCACCCAGTGCTGTTCTAGAAATTAAATGAGTGTTTAGCTGTCTCCCAAGTGTAATACACAAATGGATGGTACTAAAATATGCACTGTTATTACCAGGCAAAAGAGTTACGAGAAAAAAACCTTTTGAGTAACAGTACTACTTTTCACATAAATGCGTTTTATTCTTCTCCTCTACACGTTGTTGTCCTGTCCTTTTTCTATCTACTGGTGTTACATCACTTGCACACTTGGTTTTTAAATGCTCTTGTGAAAGTATCACTCTATTACTTCCAGCTGAGTAAGTACTCAGTTGCACCTCATAAGCTTTCCAAGTCACGTCTTGCAACAGTGACAACCCTGTTAGGAAAACAACTGAGTTTTTAAAGCCCCGTTCTTGTTCTCATGCACCACGTTAGCGATGCTTGGAGCTGATTGCGGGCCTATTGATATGGTGCACCAATTTCTATTATTCCATTCTATTATTCCATTCAATGGTGATGTAGACGTTGATCGGTTTTCAGATACTAATCCTGTTCCTTAATATAGTAGTCGGCCACATATGCGAGCTCGTCCGGTTAAGGAATGGCTTTTGGGGAAAATGAGTCCTGAAACATTTGGGTCTGGAGTGTTTAAATTTCCTAGGAACAGGAAAGTAAAGAAGAAATGGGTGGATGGTTTCAAAGGCAATGGCAAAGTACCACTGGCCCGCGCCATTGAAAAGCAAGTAAAACATCAGCCTTTTGTAAGGCAGAGTATAAGACTTATTTCCTCGATCACATTTTATGAAATTTGTCTTGTACTTAAACTTCTAAACAAAGTTCTTAGGCCATTCAAGTGCTGTCAGTAGTGAAAAAATGTTGGAAGGGTATGCAAGATGGTTTTTATTCTAGCGCCAGTTCTACTATTCAACCTTAATGTCAACAACTTTTGTCACCAGGAATGTAATATAACCAATAGCAGAGTAAAATCGCAGCCCAGCTGTCTGGGGATGATTCCTCTGCTGTTGTAAATTAGCGGGAATTCTTGTGATAGAAGCTTTCCACATTGGGAGTGCTTTGGAGAGTATCAGCGCAGGCTTCAGCTGCCTTTTGTTTGACTGCCTTAACTGTATGTTATGTCCATCTTTGCTCCTAAAAGTTGTATGTAAATAATTACCTGTCCTCTTACAAATAGCGCAGCAGAGCTGTGATTGCAAAGCCAGCTTTGAATGGGCTGTACACAAAAGGACAAGTGGTTTTTCTGTGACTTGGTTGTATTTGAAATTACTTTTTTGCTGGAATTTTTCATTGTGCCGTCATTCTTCGGCTCTGTAGTTTCAGAAGATTACCATACATAAAGTTCAAATCCTTATGGTAAACTATTAGTACTCTTCAGTCCATTTTTTCCTAACATTTTAATGTTTGCTGCTGAATTATGGATGTTTGGTTTAGTTATCTTGCTTTAGCCAAACATTTTTGTCTGATACTACCAATTTCATGATCTGTAGGGAAGGTATGTTTAATTTAAGATCCAAGGACACGTGTGTGTGTTCAAAGACAGAATTAAGAATAAATCCTCTGGGTTTTTTTCCTTTTTGACCTTTTTAAACTACAAAAATGTGTTTTAATGGGTTTCCTCAATACCGTGGTGCATGGAAGCTTTGTACGGTTTCTGTTCTACCTTGTTCTTAACCTGCTTTTTTATTGCGTCTTTCTTTTAGTTTGGCTCCTATGAAATATGAGAGTCAGATTTCTAAAGTGCAGCGTGTTGGAACAGGTTTTACTGCATCTCCTTTCTTTCCATTTGTGTGTTTGGGTGCATGCAGGTTTGAGAATTGTCTGCATTCACTTGCTGATTAGAACATTTAATTTCTTTGCAGGGTTAAAAAGAAGGCCTACTTCTGTAAATCAATACAAATTTACCTGTCGTCAGCTTAAGCTATAGTTGTTACGTATTTTTGTACTTTTGATAGATACAGCCTGCTTATTTTAATTAACTCTTGGGCAGAAGTCAACAATACTGAGAGGGAAAGACCTCAGCCAAACCAGGTATATATTCCAACTGATGGGGTGGCTAACATTTTTTGCTTACTGTCAGAAGTACTTCGGAACTATATTACCTTCTTTTCACATTAAAAGTAGGTTCAAGGCTAGAGCCTTGAATAGTTGCTATTCCCCCCCCCCTTTTTTTTTTTTTTTTGGTTACTATTTTTGTATGTTCATGTAGAAAATCTTAATGAATGAGGCTTCTAGAGGTTAGAGGTCAGGGTACTTCTCACTTTTGCAGCAGACGATGTATTTTAACAATTTTACGTGAATTAAATATGATGAGTATTTTCTTTAACTATATTGTGGATGTGATAGTGTTTGTTTCTGATGGTGTTTTGAGCAGACCTACTGAGATAGGGTAAGTTTGGGTGTGGTTTTTTTTTGAAGTGTTAGTTGAAATTTTTGTGACACTAAAACATCGTACGATGGCTAGGAAAAAAAAAACCCACAAACAAACCAACAACTTGTCAGCCAATCAAGATCTTTTCAATCCTGTTGAAATTAATGAGGAAATCAGAAGAAATAATTAGTGCCAAGGGCACTTCTAGTACATATGCAAGATCTTTTTAGGCCTGATTTAGTAAAGTAATCTGTGATTTTTGTGTTCTGAATGACTGCAAGGAGAAATGTGCTTAAAATTTGTTTGTACAGTTTGTATCTCATGATGTTTGTACATAGTGTTTCCTAAAACCTCTCATTAAGCATTTTAAGATAAGCCAGAAGAAAAGATCTGATAATGGTCTGTAACTTCTTAAATCTTGCTTTATGGAGTTGGCTGTTTAGAGGACTGAAGTGTATGTCTTAGATTGTTGTTTCACAGAAGTAAAACAAACTTATACCATCTTTTTAATAAGAATGGTAAGTTCAACAGTTGGAGCAGTTGCTCTAACTGTCCAGTTTTCTAATGCCCCTATCATGCTATCTGGTTTTATGTGATTTTTTTAATTTATTTTTGACTTACTCATTTATGCTTTTTTTTTTCTTTGAAGAATTTCCCTTTGGGGATTTGTTCTCTTTGAGCTAACAGAAACACTAGAGAAATGCTTTCTTTTTTGAAAGAGACAGTGTCACATTTTAATTTCTTACTTTACTTTTTTTACTGCCAAAGTTCCTAAAAATGGAGGCAGTAATGGTTTGTTACTTGAGAAACGTTCATGCTCTACTGGGACATATATATCTCTTCAGAGAACTTCACAACATTTCTGTAGCTGTAACTGTGCATCACTATCTGTTTTTCATTTAAGAAACTGGGAAGATACGTGTTTGTTTCTGCACCAGCATTAAACTAAAGAGTTGCTGGATACCAGTTCCATGCTTAGCTCCCTGGGTCATGCTGCTTGTGCAAAGGTATTGATTTTTAGGGTGTTTAGCAATCTTTGTGAGTTGCTCCTCTACGTGTCAGAATTTGTCAGCCATAGGATATGTTGCCCTGGAAGAGGGCTAATTGGTCAGGAGGCTGCTTGTTCTCCAATTTGTGACTTTTTCGAATACACAATTTAAGATCTGCAGAAATGCCCAGCCAGTAATCTCAGTCATCTTAAGTTTTAACATATGTTGTATTAGCTTTTTAACACATAAAATGAATCTGAATGTTTCCAGCTGTTATTTGAAATCCTAGTTAACAAGGACACTTGTTTCAAGAACTGAAATTTATTGCATTTGTGTCACAAGGAATAGAAATACATACACTACCGTATATACTTGTTTACTAATAGCATAAATTGTTTGAAGAGCAATGTTTATGTAGAGCAATACTATTTGGAAGAACATTTGAGGGGGAAACAATCTGTGTAATTTTTTACAAAAAATTATGAATACTAAAACTGAGGGATTGCTGACATACCTTTTCACTGTATCACAGAGTAGGGAAACTCTGTTCTGTTTCTTACATTCTGCACAAATCCTGTGATTTCTTGACTTCCCAGATTATCTTTTAAACTTTTTCAGCTACATGGAGAGGACCCACTGACTTGGCAATTGCTGTCATCATAGGAAACCCAGATGAATATGCTTCGTGTGGTGAAGTGGAACCTGCTGTGTGTTCTGTTGTCAACAAAACTTAAAAGCGCAGACGTCCAACTCCCCAGTTATAGCTGGTGTTTGTACGGTGCATGTGTTACCTAGAGAAGTTGTGCTGGTGGTGGCAGAGTACACAGAGCAGCATTCCACAGAACTTGTGACTTTGTACCCTGAAAGTGTTTAGCAACCTGTAGAGATTATGACAGCAAACATTTTAACCAACTTTGGAAAAGTTGCTATTACAGGAAGAAAATAACAATTTAACCTTAAATAAACACTTTCTGAAACTTGTTAGGGGGAAAAAAAATATACAGTTTTGTTCTTATTTTGTGGTTTTGTTTCTGGGTAGACTGTGCACATATGCAAAAGTTTTGCCTCTTTAGTATAATAGTTCATCTATGGCCGTACAGGGTGGTTGGTAGCAGCAGCATTTTATATATATATATAGTGCAACTACGTAAGTGCCAATCAAGTTATAAATGGCAAAAAAGTTAGCTTAAAATACCACTGACTTAGGAAGAAAAATCAGATTTTGACAGTACAGTGTAAATCTGACTATTCTGTACAAAATACAGTCTGGAACATACATACCTACTTATTGCCAATCTTGTGTGTGTCTTGGCAAAGTACATTGGCTTTTTATCAGGTGGACATAGTAAAGAGTAAACTTAGTAGGTACCAGGAAGACTAGAAGCTCAATTCTGGAGCAATATATTATTGTCAGGATGTAGTTATTGTGAGACTGTAGTAAATTTAATAACAAAGTAACAGTGAAATTGTTAGCAATTTGGAATCCCATGTGGAGGTGGGTGAGACTACATGAAGACCATCCTTTTCTCTTCTTAGAGCTCTGTGAGTATCATGCAACAAGGTTGCCTTATATGTGACTGAGTTAGCGTTAGCCATTGATAGGGTTTGAATGTGAAATCCTAGTGGAGCATGTTGTATTGTGGGTCTTTTTGTTTTATTGTTTCTGAGGATGGCTCCTTTAATATGGGGGTTTTCGTCAGCCATGCATAAAACTGTGGTCTGCTACACACTCTCGACTATATGTAGACCCATGCCACATTCAAATGACTGTTGTGTCCGCCTGAAAGGCTGGTGTGCCTGCATAGCGCAATAATACATGTTACGATACAGATTTAGGTGTTTCTTCAATTTCTTCAGTGGGCAGAAATTGCCCCTGTGCTTGGGCTTGGCTCAGGCTAAGGGATAACTTCCCGCTTGGTTCCTCTGCTGGAGTGTCTTGTTTGACTTTAGGTAAATGAAAGCCATTTCTGAAAAATCTCTTAACATTCTCCCTTCGGTGTAGAGTTTAAAGGTTACTTAAGGGATAAAATGATGCTTCTGATTTGTTTGCCAAGGATAGTAAACTCTGCTGTAGAATTCCAGTTAGTTGTTGAAACTAGAAGTTTAAATATCGAGTAGATTGGTGTTTCCTAAGCAGTTATTTCAACAAACAATTGTCTGAGCTATGTTCAAAAAACATCTTTTAATTGGCTTAGAAAGCTGATTAATGAGAGGGCCTTCAGGTCTTGAGAAACCCTGAGAGTTTATATTTGCTTTTCAGCTGTTAAAAAGGGTTATATAATTGATTAGTATGAGCAGCCTCTGCCTTTCAGACTATAAATAAGGAACATAGGTCCAAAGACACCAATTTGCCAAAATAGCTTGGATATGTTTGAAAACACTATTAAATAATTACTAGTTTTGACTTAGGTACTGTTTCTATAGAACCTCTAATGGGTATTGAATAGGTATGAAAGGAAAGGTTAATGGTTTGACTTCTTAAACATACTTTTTTTTTTTTTTAACTGAGCAAGGGTTTTCCAGAATTTTTTACCAATGGAACAGCTCTCCTTCAATGTGTTCAAGACCACCGTGCACTCCTAATAGAGACTTAATGGGAAAATACTCTAAATAGGACCATGTGCTGACTATGGGCTTTTGGACCACCATTTGGAAATGGCTGCTTTTTCATATTTATTTGTAAGCCTATAGTATAACTCTTCTGGATGTAGCACGAACATGTGTTTTAATAATGTTAGTACTGTAAAAATCATAACACTGACTGTCATGATTTTCTTCTTAGATAAATCTCCCACTATTACTGCATTTTTCCAGCTTTTTCATATTTGATCTGCTGTATTGGAAAATGTAAGTTTTTACACTTGAGTAACTGTACATGTTGAATCATTTAAAAATAACAATAAATACATTTCCACATATGGACTTTTCAGAACAGCGATTAAATGCATGCTCTTTTTTTAAGAAAACATTTACATAACATTTAACTGGGTAATAATACGCTTTGTTAAATAGGTGTATGTCCTGAGCTGGAAATTAAACTTGCTAAAATTTTTTTCTTTGATTCTGTCTTTATGAAATGTGAGCAAACCCAGCTTTTGTAACTGATCACTATGGACATATCAACTTGGATATTGTCAAAGTATAATTGCAGAATTGCAAACAGTAACGGAAAAAAGTTAATATGGTTAAATTTATTCTCATGTTCAGGCTGAAAAGGGGTTGAATCAAATCTGGGTTGCTTTTATACTGAATGCTTTCAGATTTTGGTTGATGGTTTCTTACATGTTTCATTGAGAAGACTATAAATACTTGAAAATAGCAGCAATGAATTAAAGAGGGTTTTTTTAGTCTTAGCCGTAGTGCTGTTTCTGTGACATTAGCAGACCTTTTGAATCTAGTGGCTTTTGGCTTTGATTATTATTTTTTTTTTTAAGGCGACCTCTTGTTACATAATTATTCTGTTGTGTTCGCGTTGAGTTGAAACCTGGCACGCCGGGTGTGTGCCCAGATTGCCCATGGCAGCTGTACGTCCAGAATACCAGATGTGCGCTGCTGCCCAGGGCTGGTGCATGTGCTTTGCCTTCCAACGAAGACAGAGCAGATGAAGCAGCATCAGTTGTGTCTCTCTGTCACAGATAGCTGCACCCTCTTCTTTACCTGAAGGTAATTAGGAGTTAGTTTTGCTTGGGAAGTTCTGGTTAAACTCTTTGGTTTTTAACATAATGTAAGGCAATCATTGGGTTTTATTTTTGTTTCTTGGTGCCAAGGTGTGCGTTTGATGGCAATCAGTAGGTGCTTAGCCTGAGAATGTCCATATGTACAATTTGCCCTGCAGACTCCCCTTTTCTAGAGCACTGCTGTCTTGTGAGCTGCCCAGGCTGTGTGTCTTGCTGTGCCAAGCAAATGCTGGGCTGCCGCGGTGCTTGATGTTGTGTGTGTGCTGGAGGGTGCTCTCTGACTGCACTTCATTTTTGTATCTCATTATCAGCAGAGTGAGCAGGTCCGGTCTTGTTGATGGCCTTCGGGCAGCCCTAAAGAAGCAGGGTAGTTAAAACCGAAGTATTCGGTCTTTGAAATGCCTGTTGCCATATGACAGTCCTTTGGAGGGCCTGTTTTCTAGCATTCCACCCCTCCTCTTTTCTAAACTATCAATGGAGACTTTGTGGGAAGCCTGCGAGGCTTTCTGAGAAGTCTGTGATACCCGTCTAAAATGATTCTTAATGGAAAAGCTCATGAAGAGCTGGTGTGACTTGGAGATGCTGTCTCAGTAGCAGACTCCTGCTTTGAAGTTGGCTCTGTCACATGTTCTGGCTGCAAGAGCCAGTTCCAGGAGACAGGAGCTCTGTTGATTGAAAGAAACTTCATGCCATGAAGAAATGCTCTGACCCACTTCATCTATCTGTCTGGGCTGGTGGTTACTGTTCTCTGAAGCAGGACAGAACAAAAATTCCCACGTGTGGCCCAGCATTATTTTCTCTCACGGAGCTGGCTAAACAGGGGGATAAGAGATTTCATGAAGGTTTCTCTAAGCAGGCACAGCTCCTGTGTCAAAATTTCATCAATTCTGTGAGGTTGTTAAGGCTGGAGGATTACATACCTTGGAGTCAATACTTGCAACCTTCATCTTTGAGTGAATCAAAGTGTGACCATTTCTACAATGTTAATGTTCACATACTGGTACTTCTTGGTAAATATGTTGTTTTCTTTTACCAAGACTTCTTGGTGTCCGATGCAAGTCTGAAATCTTCCACCAAGGTAGTTTTATTCTCCATGTATCTCAATTCTCCATAATAATAAAAAAGCACTGCTTTTTCCTCTTAGTGGATTTCTTCCTTCACTTAGGCATAGCTGGAAGAAATCTCCTTGTTAAAGATTCTTTACTTTGAGAAGTCATCTGGCTTTCTTATGCTCTTATTACATAAGAAGTGCTGATCGAACACAGGACTAAATTTGTTTGCGTTGCAAAATGATCAGCCTTTCTCCTTAGCTTCTTGGTCAGTTCCATCCGAAGCAAAATCAGTTATCTTTGAAAGGTCTAGGAAGATTCCAGCATTTTGTTTGCGGAGGCTATGTCTCTGATTGCTGTAACCAGGACTTCCTCAAGCTTTCTGGAAGTTCCTGTTGAGGTATCATGGATATCATATGGGAAGATCTCAATTTTCTTTGATATTCCACAAGTGAGCTACCGAGCTACTCAAGTCTTGTTCATCTGTTCTCTTTAATGTGCATATTATGAACTGTAGCAGGTTTGTCTCCCTTCTAGAATTGCATAGAAGGGCAGATAGCAGTTATCAGTTTTTTCTTTAAAAAGTGTAAACACTTCTTTGAACATTTTAATCAAACCATACAGAGTCACTGAGCTCTAGCCTGTAGATAGATTATGTGAGTATAAATAGAATTAGGAGGAAGTTTTGCTGGGAGAGTCTTGTGACTGTGCTCGGGAAAGCCTGTTTCTTTCAAGTGGCTTTGAGGCACCAAAGTTAGATGAATCTTTCACGTTCTGAAGTGCAGCAGGGCAGGAATG
>NW_009646402.1:57545-59284 GCF_000708025.1 Charadrius vociferus | reverse complement strand
GAATGCCCAAATACAGTGTTTGGATGGACTCATAAATGAAAAACTGTGTAGACTTTGGGCGTTGCCTTGAGAGGTTGCCCAGAGAGGTTGTGGAGTCTCCATTCTTGGAGATATTCAAGACCCGTTTGGACATGGTCCTGTGTAGCCTGCTCTAGCTGACCCTGCTTTGGGCAGGGGGTTGGACTAGATGATCTTCAGAGGTCAGGTCCCTTCCAACCTCAGCCATTCTGTGGTAGTGTCACAGTGATTACCGTTTCCCCAGTTTGGGGATGAGGGTAGCATGACAGGGGTAACCTCATGCAATTCGAAGCAACAAGAAGAAAATTTCAGGCAGTATCTCTCTTTGAGATTATCTCTCTGGTTGGGTAACATCTGCAGCTATGAACCTTCCTGGGGTAGAATCATTTGAAACCGGCAGCTGCGGATGAGGGCTGAGGCTAATTCCCACCATATACTCCTCTTAGTTCAATCAGTGTGATCAGCCATTCTTTTGGGTCTGAAAATGGACATCATCTGTCTGGAGAAGAAATAGTCGCCTGCCCTATGGCCAGATAAGATAGAGATAGATAAGATCATGAATGACATGGAGAGATTAAAAAGCGTGACAATTGTCAATTGATTTCTGTGGGTTTTTGGGGTTTTTTTTGTTTGTTTTTTTTTCTCCTTCCAGTCCAAGAACTAGGGACACTGAAAAAAATTAGCAATGGTTCTTAATTCAAAATGTGGTGAAGCTGTGTAAGTCCGTCCTTTTGAGGCAGAGGGATATAGTTTGCATGCTGCTCTGGTGGTATTGTCATTTGTGAACTCTCTTGTAGCATAAACCTTTGTTCTGCCCTTCTCTATTCTGAAGCAGGAGCGGGGAAAACAAAGCAAAAGGGAATTAAGAGTTCAAGATTCCCTAGACCAAAGCTGCTTTTTCTCATTAACACTGAAAAAGTATTTGGAATCTTGAGGAAGAATAACATATTACCAGAAGAAATCTTCCTGTGGCAATGAATTGAGAGTATGTGAATGAGAGTATGTTCTTCTGGAAGTTGATACAATGGGAGGGTCTTGGTCTACTTGTATTTGGTTGCTGTAATTGCCTTTTTCAGACATTTGTATATTGTTTTTCTTCACAGTAAAGAAGATAAAGTTAATGAAAGAATGGTATTATATAAGTAAAAAAACCCTCAATCATAATGCATTTGCATGACACTGTAGAAGATCCAAAGCAGCACTGATGACTGTCAAGCTACCACATCCCATGTTTCAAAGTCTTGAGCTTGTAACCTAAATTACGTTCTCTAATTTGTGCAGGAACATTCCTGGGTTTAATTAATGGGAAACAATAAAGTTGTAATTTTGAACTGCAGCACTGATGTCTTAGAGTATTCGACTGAAGTACAAAATTGTCAGCCATCAAGTCTTTGGTAGGATGGATAGTTCGATTTAGGTTTAAGTTGTTTGGGTGGGTAAGTAAAATTCTGGTCATGACTGGTCATGCAGTCTTTTTCCTTGTCCAAGACTTAAGAAAATTCTCTTTGTTAGCCACTTGTGGAATATCGGCCACTGTAGCTGCGTGCTGAATCTGTTTTTTTAGGATCACTGTGTCATGGTTGGAGGTAAGGGATCTTCCGACCTGCATGGTGACTTTTGGAAGGTAATTGAGAGGATACAGGAGGAAAGTTTTCTGCTGACCAGTTAAAGTGATTGTGGCAATTCCATTGATGCTTTGGTGGTGAAGTGAGCCCAGCTTT
>NW_009646402.1:56063-57507 GCF_000708025.1 Charadrius vociferus | reverse complement strand
AATGCAAGAGAGGAGAAAAATTTGGACTTTAACAGCTTATACATCATCCTAAAGTGAATGGAATTTCATGGGACAAAATGAAAACAGTTATATAGCCCATGGGGATTTCTTCTGCTGAGTATCAAAGGTATACTGTAAACCATTGAGGTGTAGGCACTTCTGCTTGAAAAGGTTTCAAGATCATTTATGATGAAAGGAGGTAGGCAGTTGAAGTATAAGGGTTACTAACAAGTCTCATTAGAAAATACATAGCAGTGTTATTTGAAATATTCCATTGACCTCAATAGGTCTTTGTTTTATTTCTTTTTTCATTGTTGCTGTTTGACATTGAGACTGTGTTGAAAAGATACTGTGATTTGATGTTTTTGGGTATGGCTGGCATTTTCATTTCAGTGGCCTGGCTCACACTGGGCCAAATTCAACTTTAGCAAACAAATGCCCTGAAATTACTAGAAACTTCATTCTTTTAAAAACAAGTCATGAAATTAGAGGAGTTTGCATGTCACGGTTTCTAAAGTTTTTAGGCATAATGTGTTTGTTGGTAGTTAGATGTCTTCATTTTAGTATGTGTATGATGTACTTAACTGTTGGACAAACAATTAATTATTATTATTATGTATACTAGAATATTATAGTATTTTCCAAATCTACAGAAATTCTAACCAGATTCTTACTACCTGCAAACAGTAGTCTTGAAAATAATAGGAAACTCCTGCAGGGTGTCATTAACTGTCTTGGTAAACCTTGCAAGACAGAGGCTGTCACCATATGTCTGTGCAGCTCGCAGAACAAGTCTTTCATTCTAAATAGGGTCTTTGAGAACAACTGAAATATTTGCTTAAAAAAAAAAGGGAGTTAGATGATGTCTGAGTCCCTGCTCCTGATTGTCATTAAACTTCTGTGATATCGGGGATGTTTTTCTCCCTTTTTTGGCCTTGATGGATACTGGCCAGTTAGGTCAAAATTTGCAACTGGCAGGCATGTTGCAATTTTGAACTTGTTGCTTCCCTAGGTATCCATGCTGAAAATCAAAAATTCTATTAAAATTGTAAAAGGCAAACACATTTGATAACTTTGTAATGAAAGTTAATTTGTTTGATGTACGTAGATTTAATCAGGATATGACTGGAACTGTCTTAATCTTATCTAGCAAGCACCTTCAGTGACTAATTGTAGTTTGACTTCTGGAGCTGCTGTTCAGAGATGTAAGAATCAAACAGTTAATGAAAAGCAATGCGATGAGAAGAGTGCTGCTGAAGACTGAGGACCTTTCCAGTTTTCATTTAAAAATATATTTAAAAAAAATTAAAAATAATCAGGGTTTCTGAAAATGATACTTAAGAAAAATTATACTTCAAGTAATTTTTTTGCTTTATATTTCTGTGAAGTTAAACAAGCAGAGATACAAATGTTTGTAATAAATCTTAACGACTTAAAAGCGGTT
>NW_009646402.1:34456-56051 GCF_000708025.1 Charadrius vociferus | reverse complement strand
CTGCAGGCTGCAGATTTTACTGATGCATCCATTCATATCAACGGCTCTGGTAAACAAAATACAGAAGGAATTGCAGGTAAAGAAAATGGAGTTCTTTGCCAGTAATACCACCTTCATTGCTTTTTTTAGCTGAACTCTGCACACAGAGCTCTGCAGTCATGCAGTGGAATAGCAAGTGGTTTTATTCCACCAGCCTGGCCAATATAATCAACATTTATGTGAACGAATTACAGATAACTGCAACAGGATTATCTCTAATATTTAACCTGTGATCTCTGTGCACGTGTTGTCAAGAAATCGAAGGCAGTACCACAGCCAGCCCCGGTGTGTAACAAGAAGTGTTAGTTGTCCGAGTGGAGTTGGAAGCAGAGGTTTGTTCCAGGCAAGTGGACTGGGGTTGCTGGAAGACACTTCTTGAATCCCCCAGCTTATGTTGCATCCAGTCAGGTGAAGCAGGAACTATGTTCTTCAGCAGCTGCATGTTGGCTTTTTTTCCCCACGATGTTTCTTTTTTAATATTGTACAGTTTTTTGTGTGCTTTACATGAGAAGTTTAAGGGACTTTATTTATATCGATGTGTTCCTCCTCTGTGCACATTGTTCTAGGGGTGTACCTTATGAAAAAGGAAATCGTGCTGGTTTTGGCTGGGATACAGTTAGTTTTCTTCATAGAAGCTAGTGTGAGGCCATGTTTTGGATTTGTGCTGAAAACAGTGTAGATAATACAGGGATGTTTTAGTTATTGCTGAGCAGTACTTACACAGAGTCAAGGCCTTCTCTGCTTCTCACACCACCCCACCAGTAAGCAGGCTGGGGGTGCACAAGAAGCTGGGAAGGGGACACAGCCGGGACAGCTGAGCCCAGCTGAGCAAAGGGATATTCCATACCATATGACGTCATGTTCAGCAATAAAAGCTGGGAGAAGAAGGAAGGGGGGATGTTTAGTGTGACGGCATTTGTCTTCCCAAGTAATCATTATGCATGATGGAGCCCTGCTTTCCTGGGGATGGCTGAACACCTGCCTGCCCGTGGGAAGCAGTGAATGAATTCCTTGTTTTTCTTTGCTTGTGTGCAAAGTCTTTATCTCATCCCCTTTGCTTGCACTGTCTTTTTCTAAACCCGTGAGTCTTCTCACTTTTTCTCTTCTGATTTTTTTTCCCCCATCCTGCCAGGGGGGTTGTGTGGTGCTTAGTTGATGGTTGGGGTTAAACCATGACAGAAACGTAAGGGCAAGCTGAAGGAAGGATGTAAGCAGTAGTACTGTTTTAGCAGAATGCATTAAGATGGCAAAGGATGTAACAGTAAGAGGCACAGTCAGAGGGTCTATACACAGAGCTCTTGGCTCCCATTGCAGCTAGACTGGCTGTGGCATAGCAAAATTTCATACAGGAATGTAAGGAATTAAAAGTCATAAGATTAACAGGAGTTATAAGGGTTGACTGAGCCGAAGTATAGAAGAATATTTTAATGCTTTATTAAAATCAACAGTTAAACACAACTTGCAGAAAAAGATAAGACCTAGAAAAGTCATAACCCCAACCCAATAGCACAGATTTTTTTGAGCAGCAGCATATCAGTAAAGTAATTTTTGAATCTGTGCTTTTAATAAGAATCCAGTGGTGGAGTTGTGTAGCAAGGAAAACCTCCTTTGAGACTTTGGTTTAGCAGCAAAATTATGCATTACTTGACAAATGAATCAAATGAAAACAAAAGGATGTAGAGAATTAAAATAAGCAGACTAAACTGAACATTTAATACTCACGTTAACTTGAGTTCAGCACAGGTTCTGTATGTGTAAGACTGCTTACTAGTTGAGCTGTCATGTTTGAAGGTAATGGTTAATAGCTTAAAAGTTGATTAACTTGTTGTACCAGTCTCGCCATACTTCTGTTTTTCTCAAACTAGATGAAAGGTTCCTTTAAGTATGGTTACTGTAGTACTGCATTCCTGATGATGCTGGTAGCTAATGACACTCTTTGTTGTAGAAATCAGGAAATGTGGGTTGAGCCTCTGGGATCTGCGTGGCTGGAATATGAAAATATTATGTCCTAAATGGTGAGGTCTTGCAGGAACAACTTGGTATGTAACATAGCTAATAATACGTGTCTAGTTTTTGCTTTTCAGATTAATTTACTTGCTTGCTGTAGTGCTATTTCACTTCCACCCATGCCAAAATACTACTTCTAAAACTAAAAAATATCTTTTTATAAAGACTTTTCCATATTTCTTAGGGGTTTTGGTATGGGTGTCTGGCTTCTGTCACCAGTACTGTCTGATAGCATTTTTATTCAAAATCTGTTGGACATGCAGGTTGGTTAAATGGGCTGATATTTGACATGAGTTAATTTCATTATACTAATTAAAACAACCCCTGTGGTATGCAGCCTTATACTTCCATTTTAATTTTTAATTTAAATACAAAGAAATTATTCATAATGTTTACATAATAGAATGTTTGCCATGAAGTGCTGTTAAAGTATGCCGAGCTCAAAAGTTCTTGCTGTGAGACTTTCTTGCCCATTTGGCTTGTTTTTCGAAGTTTTCAGAGAAGTGTAGGTGGGGCAGAATTGGCACTGGGGGCTAGAGAAAGATTTCTGGATTTGCGAATCCTTTAACGGAAATATTAGGATCCTTGTGTTTTACAAATTTAATTTTGACTACGTTTAATAAAGAGCAAGATTATTTTACTGAGGTGATGTTGACATGTCTTCCTAAATTAAATACCTGTGTCGTATGCTGGATGTTTATGGAAGGTCGTAGATTACTTGTTCTCTGTCCAAAGGAAAAAGTTGTCTGTGGAAATACAGCCCCTGCTGAGGTATCTCTTGGGGCTGCTGCTTGGGTTGAGAGCATAATTTAGTCTCCTTCTCAAGATCGGGCTTCCTACTAAGCATTACATCCCTTGGAAATTTTATTATGTACCGACCTGTTGTATCTAGCTGCATTAAGGACAGCTTCTCAACCATGACCACAGAGGATAACGTGGACAGTTCAGTTCTGCGGAAACAAATTTTGTCCCATGGAGGACACGGTAGTTGTTCGCATGCTAGATGTTGCAGTTCAACTCCTGCCTCCCACAGTTGACTCTCAAGTAGTTGTTGTGCACTTCCATGTTCTAAGCCATGCCCTTTGGTGCAAAAATGTAAACGGAAAGATCAAAACCTATAGATTTTTCAAGCATGCCTGAACAGATTGTTGTTATGGTGTGTGTACAGTCAATTCTGTGGGATGCCTCTTGTGTGTTCCTCATTTCTTCACAAGTAAAAGTAATCTAGTTTTAGCAGGATTAATTTATCGAGAAAACCTGGCGATTTTCGTTTTCATGAAGACTGAAATATAAAGAGAATGTACTAAGGAGTAGCAATGTGCAAGGCCATCCCCTTGCAGTGTGCCTGTCCTCTCTGGCCTTTCTGGAAATAGGGAATCGTCCTGCAAAGAGCTGAGAACAGACCAGAAATGTGTACTTGTCTGCTTTTCGGATATGTGCCAAAATTTCATTGTTTTCTGCAGGTTTACTACACAATTTGAGGAATTATATAGTGGCTCTAAAATAACCTTTCAAATAAACTTTTAATATGAGAAGGAATATGATGCAAGAATCCTAGGATTTATAGCTCTCCCAGTGACCTTCACCTGAAGAGGGAGTGGAACTCCCAGTATCCGAACTCAAACTTTTTCTTCTATAAAATATATAACAGCATTTTGCATATAAAATAGGTATATTAAATAGTTAAGTAGACTTATTATTTGGCAAGAAGGCTACAAATGTTGAAAGGGTGAATTCATCACAGATAAGAACTGGAAAAGTGGGTGAGTTAGAATATGACAGTTGGATTTTTGGAAGTAGATTGGAAAATTAATATTCCTAATTGTTCTAGAAAGTGGCAAGATGCCTATCCTTCTAGTCTGTCTGTATTTTTTTATTCAGGTTTTAAGTCTTTTAGTTAGCTTTGATACGATCTTTAGAAAGTGCTTGTTAGCATAATTGTGATTCAGTAGAGTAATGCTTTCTTCATTTTACTGCCTTAAAAACATTTTTTTGCCTTCTATTGAATACTGTGTTGGTTTCTCATCTGCTTTAAGCAGTTGACTTATAAAGGTTGCAAGCAACATTTGGCCTTAAAGATATGGCCAAATTAAAAATACAGCAGAATGCTTCTTTTGTTTTCAGTTGACTAAAGCATTTTTTAGCTACAACTGCAATTTCTGTATGTTGAAGAGGAGGAGAGTGTAAGGGTGGGCTATTTCAGCTCTAGGCAGGGATGGAAAATAGTTACTGCTTGAGAGTCTTGTTTTGATTTTGGGATTTGTTGGGCTTTTTTTTGGAGTTGGGGTGTGTTTTTTGGTTTGTTTTTTACTTTGTAGACCAATATATTTAAAAAGCCAAGCCAAAATACCAACACCCCTTTGCCCCAACCCCAAAACTCTGCTAGGCTTCAGATCGTAACTTGGAGTTACAAATAGGTACCTCCTGGTAATAGAATGAGATATGTGTATCTAGCATCTCTCAAGTTTTCTAGAATGATACTAAATCTGCAAAGAAATAACAAGGTGGTGAATGCAGTGCTTTTTAAAGGTTTCGTTTTCCACTTTTTATGCATTACTTCTTGTCTTGTTTTATTTTTTTGCTTCATGAATAAGACTTATGAAGTTATAGCCAATGTTAGAAAATCTGGCTATTTTCAAATATTACCAAATCCGATCTAGGCATTCATGAGTTTGGAGCCAAAGCTTCATGACTTGCCAAGGCAAGAAAGATTCACAAGTAAGAAAAACTGAGTATATTGTGTTCAGGAAAGCGTTTAAGTCTCTGATAAGACTGGAATTCTGTCGTTGGCTACATCATTCTTGGAGCTGCATGCATACAATGGGTATCTTGCCTTTACTCACCTAAGAGAAGGCCAGTCTGTAGAAATACTTTTCCCTACCCCCACCCCCCAGAACACTTCTATGTCTTTTCTGTTTAATGTGTGCAACGTGGAAGCAAAATTGAAGGAAAATTATTCTATATAATGATTGTTCTAAAATGTAGAACTACCAGGACATAGTTTTACTGTAGTCCATTGAAAAGTCTCCTTCTATAAAATCTGTCATGTATTTGGACTTCTTGTTGGATGAGGAGGAAAAATAGAAAACTATTAAAGTATGCATTTGTGGAGTTCTCTGTAGTGTGGCGGTTGCATTTAGTCCTGGGTTCAAACTTTGAAAGGTGGTAGTGCGGGTTGAGAGAGACTGAAATTGGCATCTTGCCCCCTGCCCTCCCTCCCCCTCTTTTTTTTTTTTTTTAAGATAATCAACATGATTTTGCAAACGTTAATGGGGAAATAATTGAATAATTGTTCAATAACTTAGTTAGGATTTTAGCATGACATTTTTAATGTATAATCAGTACTTTGGATTGATTCAAACTTGGAAAACTTTGCCCTTATAAGGGAGATGGATGGAAGATGAGCCTAAAATAGGAGACTTGGCACATGCTTAACATCTTCAGAGGGGTATGCATGTAAGGACTGTTTTCAGCAAGATAGCTCTAGAAAAACCACAGCATTTTACTCTGGTCAGAGTTTTGGGCAGCAAGATTTCCCAGTTGTGTGATAACCTCAAATAAAACTGCTCAACTTCAAAAAGCTGGAGAACTCCTGGTGCAGAAAGTAATCTGGAATTGTTCTATCTGGCTTCTTTAAAAATAGAAATATGAAATTAATAAATCCCTCTTGTAATAATCTCCGAAGTAGCCTGTCCGCTGTGGATGCTTTTACATCCTGCTGTTCTGGGATCTTAGGACCTGAAGCCATAGTAAGAAGAAAATACAGGTTATGCCTGCATGGCACCTACTCTGCCCCTCTCCAGAACTGTTCACTCATGTTGCTAAAATGGCCAAGGAGTAACAAGCTGCCCCCCCCTTTTTTTTTTTTTTTTTTTTCCCCCCCCCTCAGTGAGAATTAGTTTTAATTCTTGGTCTGAAGTAAGGCAGCTTGTGTTGGTGCAGTGTGAGCAAGTTATTGTTTGTCAATTAAACCCCAGTTTTCTGTGCGTACTCATTTTTTCCCCTTTGCCATGATTTGTGGTAACTGTACAGCGTAGATGATCCCTCAGTAAAAAGCTGGGCTATCTTACCATGAATGCAAGGTGCTATGGGTGTAATACCACACACCAGGACAGCGTTTGTACTGACCACACGGACTTTACACCCACTACAGAACTGTCATTGTGAGTTCAGAACCAAACCCAGTTACAGATAGTATCTTCCTGAAGGTTTCATCTGGAGATATTAGAGCTAGACCTTTATCATTTAAGTAATGCTGGAAGATGGTAGCCTGTATCCAGTTAAAGGAAAAGTGAATGTTGAGTTTAACTGGAGTTATATTCACTTAGCCCAATGTTAAGTGTCACTTCTTTTCTTTGTTACAATAAGCCTTTAATCTGTTTATATTATTGCACTTTATAGGCGTTGATGCTTACAAGCCTAGTGGGATATTTTCTAGGCAGTTATGCTAATAAGCATGCTAATAAATCTATCCATTCAATATATATTAGGGTTAGACCTTGTTTAGTCCAAGCTTTAAGGGTGTGATCCTGATTGATTTACCTAGCTCAATCTAATTAACACCTCTAGTTAATGCAGTTAAAGCCTAGGGGAAGCTTAAGCATTAACTTGTAAGGCTTAGCACTTTTTGAAGAACAATTGCTTTGTCTTTGCTGGAGTTTTAGTAAGGAGTTAATTAGGTCAAAACAGGTAATAGATCCAACATCACTCTTAATTTCCAGCCAAGGTAGCACCTTAACTGTGTGTTTCCAGAATTTCAGGCTTTCTGTGATTCAGTGCAGATTCTCTGTTCTCATCAGCTTTCGAGAGTTGTGGGTAATGCAACACAAATGTGATGAAAGGTGCTATGCTTTCTCCATATACCAAGATAGCCTTCTCTTAGAAAGGATTTAACAACCATTTGAAACTCAGAAGTTCAATGTTTAAACTTGTTTCGCATTAAAAGCAATGATTACGATTAGGCTGTCTGCCTGTCTTACGGTTTCATTGCTGCTTAGTTTTGAATTATTAGCTCTTTTCAATATATATTGGCAAACATCTCAAAGGGAGGAGGAATAAATGTCTCAAAGACATTTGTAACAACAAAGTTGAGTAAAGAAGAGATACCTTCTTAGTATCTGAACTGAGGAAGAAAAAGTATTAGACCTGAAGGAGTTGGCATAGGTTAGGGTGATTTCATAAATGTCTCGGGCATGGGCAGAGCTTTAATTTGACCAAAGTCAGTCAACCACATGGCACAAACCTGTAGGAAAGTAAACTTTTGTTAGTCACAGTGCTTGTTAAGTGACTATGTTTGGCAAGCACGTATTTTTTATTTTTTTTTTTTTTTACAAATAGCTTTACCTTAAGCAATCTGCATTAAACAAGGTGGCTATTGGAAGTCAGTAATTCATTGTGTGCATGTTGAATTAACTGATAAATTAATTTTACTTTAGATTTCAAAGGTGCATTCAAGATATATTACATTGTCATTAGTCAAGTCAAAGCTTAGTCTGAGTTGATGGACTAAAGTTGATTTAGAACAGCAGTTAATTCAGAACAGGCTTGCAGATTCATTTATTTGTTAATGTTATTTTGTAGACTCTTTAAAAGCCACTCTGTAGGATGATGGAAACATCTCTTATTTGGGTGTAATCCTCCAAAGAATGAGTTTATTTTTTTGGTAATAGTCATTTTCAAGTGACTTGTGTCAAGGTGTCAGATCAGAGAGGTTTTCTTTCCATATCTAACAGTGGCAAAAATATTTAGGTGCAACTGTAGGGTAGAGATGCTTCAGCTTTCTGGGAAGCATCAGTCTGTCATCACAGTTAGAGATGGTATATGAAGCTAGGCTAATCTAAATCTTTCATATCCCTGTTCTTTTGCAGAGTGACTTGATGTCTTGATTTTCTCTGTTTGGGAACATGTATAAGATTTTTCTTTGAGTCTTTACACCAATTACATCATTGATTATATCTTATCACTCTTCACTGTATATGGAAATCAACATATATATGTACGTAGGCTGGTCACTTTTCCAACGTATGTAGAAGTGCTTAGCAAAGGGCATTTTTTAATGAGGAGTTTGTTTTCTTTTTCCCATAAGAATACTGCTCCGTATTTGTAATGTTATCTGTTTGTTTAGATAATCGCGAAGAAGTGGAATTTTCTTTGCCTGCAAATGTGTTGTCTTTTCTGTTAATTCAGAACTCATTTATTTTGTGATGGGGCGAAGCCTCTTTAGCAAATCTCAGAACTATCAGGTACCTTTTTCTAACATTGTCACTGCCTGGGAAAGTTTTTAATTTAAAGCATTTCTTATGTCAGTAAGAAATGCAAAAGTGATAAACTGAGATTTTATTGCTTTTAGTTACAATTCTGTTAAAATTTTAATAAACTAAATGTACAAAATGTCATGGAACTGCTATAATAAAACATCTTTTTTTAAATTAATCATCTTCTACTTTGAGAGCATAGCTTCATTTTTTCCTTGTTTCTTCTGTCTGCTTAATGAATGAAAGGGATCAATATGGCTTCTGTTATTTACATCTCTACGGACTGAGATTATTTCACTGTCCTGCTTTGCTGTTTTACTCGCTTTTATTAATAAGGAAGATAAAGTTGGGGTATTGGCTTGGATTTTTTTTTTAAGTTATGTGAGTCAGAGACAGGTTATGATACTAATTTAATAATTCCCTTTTTATGCATGGCAGATATTTATGCACATGAGGAGTAATGATGGAAGCAGACTAGGGTGGGTAAGATAAGTGAGAGTCGGTGAGCAGAGATGTCGGGTGCCAGCCATTCCAAGCCAAAGGACTTTTGTTCTGAACTGATGCCATCAGTAAACCAAACCAGCCTTGTTTTTACAGAATTATGACCACATTCTACAGACAATGTTGACAAAATTTAGGGAATTAACGTATCTTCAAAACCAAAGTAAAATTGTTTTGGAGGGCTTTAGCGATGCTGGCCTTTAATTTGAGCAAAGTGATGGAGTTCTCGTGCCCTGCGTGCTGCTATGCAGATAGCAGTTCTGTAGCTGCGCCAATTTGAGTACAGCTGTGATTAACTTGTGCTGCAAAAAAATGAAGTAGTCTCCAATTTTCCCCCTTTCTGCTTCTCATTTGAAGAAGACTTTTTTTCTTTGTGTTGTGGTTGGAATCTTCCTGTTTCCATTCGATTCACTTTCCATTCCAATAAAATGAAGATGGTGGTGAAGGAAGTGAAATTTCTTCCCCAAAAGGCAGATAGATGGAAATGAGCCAAGGATCAAGTTAAGTCATCTCTTGGGAAATCATTGTGGACTTTTTAGAGTGCTGTTTCCAGTATATGGACATCTGATGCAGGTTATAAATATATAACAAAGAAGAAAAAAAAAAAGTATGTATACAAACACTGATTACGTTTTTTTTCAGTGTTAGAAAAGTGAACAATTTATATAACACAAAAAAATCCCAAATATATCTATCCAAATCATATATTGAGTGAAAATGTAATAATGTTTGACTCAAAAATCTACTCTGAAGAACATTTGCTTCCATAAGGAAATCTTTGAAAAACAAACAAAACAACAAAAACCCCAAAACACCACCATCATCAAAAAAAACCCCACTTCACATAGAGAGTTATGATTGGAAAACTGAAACAGACCTAAGTGTATTGAGGACATCTGACTTTGTCAGAAATGGTGTCATTAATTATCTGTGATTTTTCAGACAACCCTGAGGGAAACGATTTTAAATGTTTATGCCAAAGTGTAAGATGAAGATCTGCTAAAGTCACGCTACAGATGAGAACAGTTGACCCTCCAAGAGATGAGGAGAAGAAGAGAGGAGGATAATGTGGGATATTTCAAGCTGAGGAGTACATACTAAGTCTCCTTCTGGTAGTACCCCAACTTTGGACATTCTAAATATAGAGTTGGCAACTTCCTTATGGAAGATGTTTTGCATGCTTCTCTGAAAAAAACGCATTACATCCCATTGTGTGAAATAAAGAAAGATTGAACACACAGCTAAAAAGAAGTGCTCTAAGTTTCAAGGCATGATCAAGTCTGAAACAGCTGTGGGGGGAAGTACATACCTGAAGCTTAGGCACACAAAAATTTGTGTATATTTGTGTATTTTACACTGCAGAAAGTGTGCAATACACAAATGATAAGCCACATGATTTGAAAAAGAATTGCTTTAAAAAAACCACAGCAACAACCCAACATTCTGCAGATGAAGAAGGATAGTTTAAAAACCTTCAGTATTATGAAGAGAATTACGGCAGTAACAAATCAAAGGAGGGCGGGGGGGGGTGACAAATCTGAACCAGAAGCTTGCGATTGTAGAAAATAACAAAAGAAAAAGCAAAGTTTTCTCCCAAGGAGAAAATTCTAACTTAGCAACAAACAATACAGAAAATTAAGAATGTATTCTTCCTGTATTTTGGTTTAAAAAAAAACCCAACTGTTTTGATATCATGAGCTGATGATGAAACACTTGCCTTTCCTGTACTGGCTCAGCAGGCTATGAAACAGTAGAGTAGTTACGCGTATTAGGCATACTGAGTTAGTTTGCCAACTTCTGTCCCTAACTTCATGGGATTATCTGCAGAGCTATTTGTACTGATAATGTTGATTTTTCTTTTTCATTCCACCCCTCAAGCCCCGCTCCCAAACTTCTCATGTGGAAAATTTAGATATACTTGGAAGAAGTTTAATATTGTCTTGGGCAGGATGAGCTGCTTATTCTAGACTTAACAGCCTGACTCCAACCTTAGATACCATCTCAAAAAGGCTGACCAAGGACTTGATTACCCAGGAATTAAAACAGAGCAATATAATTAAAGCTGGCCAATATAGTTTGACAAGATCACCTCTGATTTTATCTGGAGGAACAATTAGTAGTTTTCGTGTAATATGCTAAGATAAAATATGTTCCAGAAACAGAGCTCAGATAAACTTTAGGTGACTAAGTGCAGAGGTTGCTGTCCAGCTCTTTCCTCACCCCAGCAGTAGCTGCGCAAGGACAGTACAATGTTCCTTTATGCATATTTAAAAATATTTTTTGTTTTGTTCTTTTAATCCAGAGCCCTTGAAAAACAAAATGGAAACAGACCTGGGAATAAACAGTAGGAATCGGGACTTCCTTCTCTGTAAAAGAGCTCCCTAACTCTAGTCTAAAAGAAAAAAAAAAAACAAAACACATTTGCTAACACGTTTTGGTCATGTTTCTTCCAGCCTTTCTGGACAGTGAAATAAATACATAGAGAGAACAAGTGATGAGGATTTGGATACTGCAGGGATTCAAGGTATGATTAGAACCACAACTGCCATTCATTCTGGATAAATATTTATATGTCCCTGTGGACCATACAGTTTGAGTTGGTGTTGCACAGAATTTTAAGAAATTAGAACAAGGAACTCAAAGTGATACATACCGGCTATGTTACTGGCTAATTAACATGATATAAATGGAGAATCATTGAACAACTAGTTTAGCAGAAAGCAGTGACTTATTTGGTTATATGCCCTTAGACATTTGTGATATGAAATAGAACTTTGTATATGAAAAAAGTCTGCAAATGATAGAAAAGTGTTTGAAATGAACAGTGACGAGAACAAGCAACTACTACAGAGCCATATGGATCACTTGATAAGATAACAAAATGTATATTTGAATACAGTCAAATATGGAGTCCTACATTCAGAATCAAAATAACAAAGATGATTGTTGGAAGGGTGATGGTGAATAATCAGCTGAATCCAGGAGTTCCCAAATACTCCACATGAAAAGGACTAATACAAATGTAGTTGTGTAAACGGAAGGCATAGAGCAAAGATGTATAGCAGTAGTCAGGATGTTGTATAATTTCTGTATTAAGCTATGGTAATTATTTAGATTGCTGGCACCCACAAATTGGGTTCATAAATCGGAACTGCTCCGAGTCAGATCTTTTGATTAAAGAATCAGAAAAGAGCTGAAAGAGACGAGAACCTGGGTGTACTTCCCTTCAGAAAGACAAGGCTAAAGTTGCAAGACATGACCTTTGTCTGCCTCTGTTTTCTGACACAACGAATGGTTCTGTGATAGCCGGCCCATAAGTTAAGCAAACAAATCTATAAGCAGACCCAGGGGCAGGAAGGCTAGATAAATTTAATTCAAAACTAAAGGTGCAAGTTTTTATAGAAAGGAGAACAACAGCAGAAAGTTACATTGCCATATATGGGAGTGGATTTTACAGCAATTTTTAATCAAGATCAGATGTCTTTCTATGAAGAAAAGCACTACTTCAAAGATTAATTCAAAAATTAATTTAGTTTTACTGCCTGTAGTAAGATTGTGTGATCACAATATATCTTCTGGTTTACTAATCTTCTCTGTAATGTGATCAGGTGTTTGCTTACTACACACATTAATAGCGTGAGTCTCCTTCTAAGGGAACCCAAAAGGGAAGGTGGAAAACGTCATCATATGAAATCCCCAGTTCCCCAGCATGATAAACATCTGGCTCTTCATATGAGACTTGAATTAGTTTATTATTTTTAGTTCACAGACATCTTGAATTGGGGCTGTGTAATTTACGCATTACATTTGTATTCAAACTTGTGCTAGTAGTCCATAAATGAACAGTTCAGCAACAAATATGATGCCAAAGAACCGGAGTTGCCTTTGCAGTATATTTTTAATGTATTTCCTATTTAGTTAAGAAGTTTTTCATCAAATGCCAGTTTTTCCAAAATGGATGCTTTATTCTTTCACACTTCATTTACTTAAATTATAAAACATTGTCTTCCCC
Source organism: Charadrius vociferus (assembly GCF_000708025.1). NCBI lineage: Eukaryota > Metazoa > Chordata > Aves > Charadriiformes > Charadriidae > Charadrius > Charadrius vociferus. The sequence goes on along the minus strand of NW_009646402.1, from coordinate 43,238 downwards.
CTCCCCCTGCCCCCGGTCCGATTTATTAATATTTAAGTAAATTTTTGGCTGTAGTCTTATATATATATGAAAAAATATAGAAACCTATTTCTATATAAGATATAAACAAGTAGAAACATATACATAAAAATAAAATTCAATGCTTAAAAAATTGTGGACTGTAAAGCTGACAACCCACATAAAAGGGGCAAAGGGTTGGAGAAGGTAATATTTTAAGCCAAACTGTTAGTATATTATCTACAATTTATGCTGACAGATCTCAACATGAATATGAAATCTGATTTTCAGTTGCTTCCATCTTTACCAAGTTTTTGTGGTAGGTGGCTACCTAAAGCTGAATTAATAAATACTTGTTCTATATTTTTCAGTGGAAAAATTCTAGGTGTTTTTGTGAATGAGACTGGTTAAAACTGTATTGTGTCCTTTCTTTAACAGTCTGCAGACTATGCTTTGGAGTGAAGATTTATATTAATTTTTTTTTTGAGGGGAAAACAAAACATTTTGTAATGCATTTTTTTCCTGTCCCAGTGAAAAAACAGCCAAACTTGGCCTTGGTGTAGGCTTTAAGACATTGATATCTGTAGATGAAACATCAGAAGGTGTTGTCCTTAACAAATATACTTGCACTTTGCTCAGCTTTTTTTTTTTTTTTTTTGAAATAAAGGCATTATTGCATGAACTAGCTCTGCCCGCTTTTCTTTACGTTTCTTTTTCCAGATGGGGATGTGGTGCTCGGCCAGGAGGCCGGCGGCTGGGGCTGAGAAGGGAGGGAGAACCACCTTGGGTCGAGGAGCTGGAGAGGCGTTATGCCCAGCAGACTGTGCTGGTACTGCATGCTGCGCTGAAGAGGAGGCAGGGGGCTTATAGTTTCAGAAAATAGTCTTATTTAGGGATGAAAACAAAGACTAGATTCTTACCGTCTTTCTGCTCTTCATAATATCTGTGAAATGAACCCATGTTAGAAGGTGGCTTGTCTTGCTCGCTTTTGCTCCCCCTCTGAGTTCAAGGTGCTGGAGATTTGTTCTGGGACTGCGAAGTATTTGCTTGCCGTGTCTTCATCAGGCTTGTAGTCATGATGCCAAGTGATGATTTGTTATTGTTGCTGTTGTTTTTTCTGAATCGCAATAAATGACATACCAAAAATACTGAAAGAACACTAAAGGTGCAAAAGCAATGGCACAGAAGTTAGAAATGCCAAAATGCAGGTTATTTGTGCAAGCGTAGCTCAGTTCCCTGGCTGTGCGTGCATTGTGCCATAAGCTTCGGCTTTGCCACCGCATACAATTTTACTACCGGACCCCTGTTTTGTTTAGCACATACAATGGACCCATTCTTCATAGGGGTGCTGTTGGATTGCTGTCTTACTGGTAGGAGAAAATGGGTGGTGAGAATGGAACAAGGCAAGGATCAGAGTCAGAAAACAGTCTCCTGACCAATGCAGTGGTAGAGAACTGAATTCTGCCCTGAGCTCTGCCACCCGCTTCCTGTGGGATGCTCGCATGTCACTCAGCTTTTTAGGAGGTCGGCACTAAATACACGTCTTGCTCGCATCTGCTCAGCTTTGGGCTGATTTGCAAAAATGCTGAGCGCTCAGTCTTCTCAAGGAGAAGCTGTACTTTGAGTCAGGAGATGATGTGCTTTGAATATTTAAATACATATATTTCCTAAGCACTCTGGAAAATAAGGGCCTGAGTTTCCATAATAACCACTTACATTTATATACTGCCTGTTGCTAATGCTGGAAGCAGGCATAATGCTAATCCTAAACGCAGATGACGCTGTAAGTGAAGCAGGTCAACTTACTGATGAACTTCATAGAAAGTTCTCTTAGGAAAACAGTCCTTGCTGCGGAGCAGTTCTGAATAGCGCAATAAATGGTGCGTGCAGTCATGCAATGGGCAGTGAAAGTAAGACAAAACGTTGAATATAGCAAGTATTGTAGTGAAATACCGAGGGCAGCACAGTTGGAAAAGGGCATGTGTGTGGTTAAATGCGTTATAATTCATCCATGTGAAGAGATTGATTTGCTCAGGCAAGCTAAGTTAGATCCTAACTCAAGAGCTTGATTTTCTACTCCTGTGCTCTATTTGTTTGGGTTTTTTGGGGTACATTAACATGGAAACAAAGTGAATGAGGATACGTTTATTGTCATGTGAAACCTGGTTTTGATGGTGCTAAGGAATTTTGTGGGGTTTTTTTCATGCTGCTTCCTGTCGTGGTTTTATAACTTAGCTCTGTTGAATACTGAGAAGTTTTTATATGGATGGAAAGGAAGCAGTGTCTCTTCAAGATACAAAGGTAATAGCAGAAAGAAGTAGCCCTGTGATCACTTCCACTTGCTGTCTGCAGATGGTTTTAATGGCTTTAGTCTCCTGCAGATACTCAGTTGCACTCACGTCAAATTACCTATTATCTGGTAACTGGTTATAAATACCAAGGGATAAAACAACTCTGAAGAAAGCTAATTTATGGTTGGAACTCAAATCTTCTCTTGTAAATATTAAACGTTTCATTTCATTCCCCTGTGAGTCTCAGTTCACTGCCTTCGGCCTTTTGTCAGCTTTCTGGGGTGAGGGAACCCAAACGCACTGCCTAAGATGAAGGGCTCTGGGACACAACCAGGATCTGTAGGGGTATTGCAAATACAAGTCAGTACAGAACTTGCTGATGCTCAGAAGTGTATGTAATAGAGGTGTCTCTGGTTGATTAGGGCATACATGTTATGTGTGGTATGAATGCTTATGCTCTTATTCATTTTTTTGTTTGTTTGGGTGATGTTGTGGTTGTTTTGTTTGTTTGTTTTTAAAGTTGTGTACTTTGAGAGAAATCCTATAAGCTCAGAAAGGAAATTGCTGCTTTGGAACTGAAATGAATGTTTAAGAACAGCCACTGTAGGAAAGATTCATACAGCATCACAGAGTTTGGTTAAAAGTCAATGTACCTCTTCCTTCCCCCTCTAATAACCAACCAAAAACTTCATTAGCTGCAGTACTTCTGCACAACCAGAAGTGAGTTATCAGATCATCTCAAATATATGGTGTGTATGTAGCAGAAAGGAAAGCAGTCTGTGACAGTGCAGAACACTTTTTGTGCTCTGCCATGTGAAGGGAAGCTCTGCAGTTCCGGAAATCCAAACGTACACATAGTAAATTAAAATGTATTGAATCCAAACATTAAAGTGAGTAAACCTGTAAGTATTAACCAGTATCGCTTAGTGTTGGGTCTTCCTGGTGTTTTTCCTCTGTTGATGGGTTTGGGGCAAAGGGAGAGTTGGTTTGGGTTGGTGTTATTACTCGAAAGAAGGCTTAGTATCTCTGTGTTTTCCACTCCGAGGTGCGGGGCGAGTGTATCTTTCTTAAAACCAAAAAATCAGTTTCTTCTAATGATATAAAAGTGCAATGTTAGAAAGCCAAGAGAAGATGAGGGAGTAAGCAATTACAGTAACTGTGAAAGGTAACGTGCACACTGGAAGAAATGCTGTTCTTTCAGTGGTTAACACTGTCATATATTGAGGTCATGTAATCTTATTTTAATATTTAAATTTTTCTGTTCCATTATAAAATTCTACTGTTCCATTGTCAAAACGCTCTATTAAAAAGACAATTTTGTTTGACAAAAAATAATTTTGCTCAGAAGAACTTCAGCAAATGGATAATTAACCAGCATTATGGCAGAGCTATGCAAATTTTTGCATGCATTATTGATAGTGACAGCCAAAAAAATTCCAAGTAAACAGAAAGGGACAGTTGATTTGAGATTAATTGATATACAAATACTTTTCTCTGTAAGCAGAAATATGGTTCTATACTGAAAGCATGTTGTCAAGCAGTTGCTTGCTTTGTAATTTCAGGTAGGTTTATGGAATTTGATTCTAAATATATTAACAGCTATTGCTGGAAAAATACAGTTGTTAGATTCCCAGTAGTCAAACAGTATCAGTATTCCCAAAATGTGCCATTAGATGTGTTTTCTTTCTGGGTCTTTCTGTGTTCTCTGAGCATCACACTGCATCTTTTGAGATGGTTTACATAGACCTAGATGGGTTTATGGCTGTATTTTGAAACAGAAGTAGATAAAGACTTACAAGTGCCTTTTTGGCATTAGTGTAGATGCTTCTTGCAGGGAAAGTAGTATTGAGAAAACCCAGGGTCAAACCTCCTGACCTTATTTGTTGATGTTGCTGCTGTTAACTGAACTCTGTACAGCCACATGCTCCCGTTGTGAACTTCCTTCTGTTGCCTTTGCTACTTGAGCTTTCTCTTCTAGCTCTGAGTGACTTTAGCGCGTCTCTGAATAAGGACTCAAACCCAAATTGCTACTTTTCTAAGTGAGAGATTTTGAGCAATTTCCACCCCCACCTCCCTTCTGAACTGTTTAGACACTGGTTTTAGAAACTCCACACTGCTGCATCTTGGTCAGAATATAACCTTTTTTTGGTCCAGGTCCATTGCCAACTTTAAAATTAAAATGAAAGTGAACATTTCTAGTCAGTTTAAATATCTTGTGGGTTTTTTAATGTTATATTTAAACATATATGTAATGACTGTTTAGTTTTGCCTCCCCTTTTTTCCTATTCCAAGGAAGCTCATATGGTCAGGTATTTAAAAATAACCCTCTGAGAAGAACTCCTAGAGTTTTATTTACTCTCGCAAAGCCCCATCTGAGACTGGCCTAACATTAAGCCATGGGAAGTCTCAAGATGCCGCTTCCGTCTCTCTGGGGCCAGGCTTGCGATGCCGTGTTGGTGCTGCTCGGTGCTCACGCCCGTCCATCAGCCAGCCCTTGGCTCATTGCAACAGCCAAGTTTTCCTGCGACAAGCACGATCGGTCGACTTTCTTTGCTTGTTTGTAACACCATAGCTTTCAAATAACTTGTCTTCCCAACTGGGCAATAGCTCTGCAGCAGCCTTCCCTATAACCTAATAGCCTCCCCTATAGCTTCCCCTATAGCCTTCCCTGCCAGGTCCCTGTCTGCTCCTTCACTAAAAAAATGAACAGAATCTTCTGAAGACTTTTAAGACATATGGACTCTATTTCTGATGCGTTTGTTATTCAGAATACTTAAGTTAGTGCTTTAATGATGGTATTACTATCATTTGTCTTCTTCAGGGCAGTGGCTACTAAAGTTGGTTCTAATTGCTGTGGAAGTGGGCTGAGTGGAAGCCATTGCAGGGAGTCTTGTAGGACAGTATTTGGAGGTTCTTGAGTAGGATTCATTCTTGGGTTTAGTTACTGTGATAGGCTTGTATTTGCATACAGATTTCCTTTGTTTTTCCATGAATCTGCTCTGACTAATCCTTTGGCCTGTATTTCATTAAAAGTGTTGACTGCAGAATGATGGTTTTGGTAACAGATGAAACAAAACTTTTCCTTTTTTCCTTTGCATGTGCATGTACAAAATAAAAAGTACAGGATGACCTTTTTTATTTGATAATTGAGAATGTGCCTGACTTTGTTAGGAAAGCTGTAGTCTAAGACTACGATTCACCAGTCTTTTTATAAATTAATGCCAGTATGGTGTATTAGTTCTCACTCCCACTTATCCTCTTATTCTCTCCCCTTCCCATCCCCCCACTACTCCCTCCCTATTTTTAGAGGCAACACAAAGCTCTTTTGCTTCAAGCGAGGGACAAAGATTAGGAGAGTTGTACTGTTTTGCAGCAGATTTCTAAAAAGTGGCTGAGCCACGTTTGTACGTGGTACTCCTAAATGGTGCTAAATAGTTTCTACATTGTACTCATGAACGCTGGGTTTGTTTACTTCTAAAATTTTTACTCCTTACCCTCAAGCTATCAGTACATTATGGCTGAAGTTTGAATTGTGGCGAATCTGTGTGCGAGGAGTACAGATTCGCTCCTTCTCCATATGAGAAATGGTGCTGTGTAACATTCCTTGTGCTCTTATGCAAATAAAACCAAGTTCAGAGTCTCTGCGCTCCTGTGATCTGCAGACTGCATGGTGAGGAGAGGAGTAGTAAAGAGGACTGTTTATGTGGTGGTGATAAAAATCACACATGCTTTCAGGAGACCTAAAGCCTCTGCAGATTTTATTAAACTTTGAAGAAAATCCAATGCGTGTTTGTATGTTTATTGGTATTGATAAATATATGTAACTTGCACGGAACAGCGTTGTTAAGATTGCTAATGTTCATATCTGCTTCAGCATTGCAAACCTAGTACTGAATAAGGACAGTAGACTTTTAGCTGATGTGAAGCATATTGAAAGTTTCATGACAGTTACTTGTTTTAACGGTAAAATAATTATTTACAATACTTAATAATGTGGGAAACAGTTGTGAGTTAGCTTGAAGCTTTATATCTTAAAGAATGCAATAGAATCCATTGCTAAAAAATGGGGTAATTAAGCAAATGCTGCCAGTATAGACAGAGACAGAGCAGTCTTAGCATAGCAAAAAAATTTCAGTTGAAATATTAATTCTTTCAGTTTTAAAGTCTGAGATTAAAAAGTGTTGTGGGTGCTGTTATTCATAAACTTCTGCTATAGAAAATGCAAGAATGTGGTGTTGGGCGTGTTTACTGAAAATTGAAGTTTTATATTTTTCCCTGGCTGTAACGTAGCGTGCACCCGATTCGATGTGAGAAGTGCCTTTTTAACAAGGCAGCACATTTTAATCAGTTCATTAAAGCCGTCTAGGAATCTATCCCTGTAGTTAAAAACAAGTCAATCACCCCACCCCAGTAGTTTTCTTTCTTCCTGAAAGCCCCATCCTTCTAAAGAAGAGTTCATTGCTCTATCTCAGGTTGCTATCAGCACCCTTTCAGCTCAAGGCCTCGCCTTGTCTGTCCCCCGTGACAAGTTCTGGCTACCCTGCAATAATCACGAGTGAGGTGACGAAACTGGCACTTTAAGTAGCGTAGGTGCACGCAGTGGGGCTTGGAGCAATCAGAGTTATTAAAATTTAAATAGTTATCCAGCTTGCTTATCCACCATTGTAGGAGATCTCAGTTTATATCTTTATGCAAACCTCATCTAGCAAAAAAAAATAATAAAAATCTTAGATTGTAATAAGAATTATAAGAATTTAATTTGGCACTGCTATTAGGGTTTTTTCTTTCTTTCTGTGTTGCACTGTCAGTTCAGGTTTTTGCACCCTTTTATAAAGGGTTGCAGCAACACTTGTCGGAAGACACCAAAGGTTCATCTTTTGTGAAGCTGATACTGATAACAGGTTGTAAAGAATTATGGAATCTACACATGGCTGAATGGATCTGGGCTTTTACAAAGCAGGTTTGACACCCGGCCAGTTTTGGTCTCTGTAGACCTAATAAATGAAAGAGATTTTTCCACTGCCCTGTCACAGAAAACAAAAACGCAGCTTACTGAGTTGGCTGTTCACTGCCAGATTAAGAAAAAAATTGTCATTTTCTTGCCCTGTATAATAAAAGCAGTACTAATTAGTAGAAAGCACTAAAACAATCTCATATGCTTTTTGTCTAGTATTTGAAGTGTTTTAAAAAAAAATCTTTTTAATGTATGATTATGATAGGAACTTCTGAGAACTTTAACTGTTAAACTTCAAATCGCCTGGTTTCAGACAGCTCTTAAGCAGACAGGAGTTGTCACAAGATTCTCTTTCAGAGTTAAACCATTGGTTTGCAAACTCTTTCTGACATCTCCTATGAAAGCAAAATAGTCCTTTTCTTTTTAAAATAAAAATAAACCTATACTTGGTTTATAGGGCCTTGCACTGAAGTTGATGGCATTTCTGTCCGTCTGGGATGCAGAAGGAAGAACGTGGGGAAAGAGGGAGCCCCTTGCATCTGGTTAGCAGGCCCAGCTCTGTAATTGTCTGGAGATCAAAGAACCATTTGATGGTGGCCGTTAACACCTTCCAGCATAATATCCCCAGCTCACTCTCTGCCCATCCTCCTCGTGCAGGTCAAAAAGCTGGCACTCTTGAAAGACCTATCTTCTGAAAAGAAGGAAGATAGATGGGACTGAGGATTTGGGGTGCATGGGAAGTGGGATGAAGGAAGAGGTAGAAGAAATGTGAAGCGGGAAGCCCTGGTGTTACCAAAGAACGATTTACAAAACCTTTTGCGGGCCATTGATAGGAATGGGAGGCTGACATGTGAGAGGAGAAAAATAGAGGGTTAGGCATGCCAGCTGGCTGGTTATTAAAAAAAAAAAAGCATCTAAAGATGATTGGTTTGCATGCCCAGATGCTCTGTGCATGTGCAATGGTACCAGCCATGCCAAGGGTACAGCACAGATGTGTGGGGCAAGAGCTGGGAGGCTGCAGGGCCATGGCCAGGCGTGTGTACCGGTGTTTCCACACATCCCCTGGTGGAGTGGCTACTCGGAAAACTGGAAAATTCAGTCGTCTTATTTGCAGTCATTAAGACAGCAGTAAAACTGGCCTGCCTGGTTATAAACCAGTCAGGTAGCAAACATGTAAAAGGTCCTTAGCTTCCCAAAAAGTGGCTGAAGGGAGGAGTAGCGCTCATGTGACTCAAGGAGCGGATGAGGTGGGTAAATTGTCTGTGAAGTAGAGGAGGATGGAAATGTGACCACGGGGGTGTTCAGGGCACTCCACAGAGGTGCGGTGAGCGTGACCAACAGTCATAGCAAAGCGTGACACTCTCTTTACCTCTTTTAACTTACATATAGTCAGAATTCCTTTGCACCCTACCTTGCGTGAGAGCATTACTTTTTTACTTGGTGAAAGCTGTGGACTGCAGTTGCACTAAACTGTAGATACGGCAGCTTTTCCATTTGCTTTGACTTGCACTTCAGGAACACTTGAAACAATTAAAATATT
>NW_009646402.1:0-34396 GCF_000708025.1 Charadrius vociferus | reverse complement strand
CATTTTTGGGGGTGTCTGCAGAAGGATCCTGGAACCAACGAAGAAAATGAGTCATCAAATTTAGTCATAAAATTGGAGCAGTTTTGATTTTTAGAAGAACTGAGTAGCATTTTTGGGGCAGTTTTTCTAGCCAGCATTAGAAATTATATATATCATATATGTTTTTAAATTTTATACGTACATGTGTGTATATCTGTATAAATACATATGCTACCTGATTTTTTAGTAATTTGAGAAAATTATCTCATTTTAAACTTGTATTTAAATGATATATATTCTTTTTTATTCAGAAATTAATGGTATTAAGATAAAATCATAAAATCATAGACTAACAGAATGGTTTGGGTTGGAAGGGACCTTGCAGATCGTCAAGTTCCAACCCGCCTGCCATGGGCAGGGACACCTTCTGCTAGACCAGGTTGCTCAGAGCCCCATCCAGCCTGGCCTTGAACACTTCCAGGGCTGGGACCTCCACAACTTCTCTGGAAAACCTGTTCCAGTGTCTCACCACCCTCAGAGTAAAGAATTTCTTCCTAATATCCAATCTAAATATACCCTCATCCAGTTTAAAACTGTTACCCCTTGTCCTACTATGCTCTCTGGTGGGGAGTCCCTCCCCATCTTTCCTGTAGGCCCCTTTTAGGTACTGGAAGGCTGCTATAAGGAGCCTTCTCTTCTCCAGGCTGAACAAAAGCAGCTGTCTCAGCCTGTCTTCACAGGAGAGGTGTTCCAGCCCTCTGATTGTCTTCATGGCCCTCCTCTGGACCCGTTCCAACAGGTCCATGTCCTTCTTGTGCTGGGGGCTCCAGAACTGCATGCTGTACTCCAGGTGGGGTCTCATGAGAGCACAGCAGAGGGGCAGAATCACATTCCTCAGCCTGCTGGCCATGCTTCTTTTGATGCAGCCCAGAATGCAGTTGACTTTCTGGGCTGCGAGAGCACACTGCTGGGTCCCGTTGAGCTTCTTATCAACCAACATCTCCAAGCCCTTGGCCTCAGGGCTGCTCCCAATCCATTCTCCACCCAGCCTGTATTTGTGCTTGGGATTGCCCTGGCCCACACGCAGGACCTTGCACTTGGCCGTTGAACTTCATGAGGTTTGCATGAGCCCACCTCTCCAGCCTGTCCAGGTTCCTCTGGCTGGCATCCTTTCCCTCCCGTGTGTTCACCACTCCACACAGCTTGGTGTCGTCAGCAAACTTGCTGAGGGTGCACTCAATCCCACTGTCCGTGTCACCGACAAAGATGTTAAACAGCACCAGTCCCAGTACTGGCTCCCGAGGAACACCACTCAGTGTAATAATTCTTTGTTTCTGTGTTGTAACTGCCACTGGAGATAAGTATCAAAACCACTGGAGATAAGTATCAAAAAAATTTCGGGAGATGATGTGATAAAGAAGCTGTTTCTTCATCCGGGTTCCATAGTGAGTTGCTCGTGAGTTGGCTTAAAGGAAGAGAAAGGAAAAAAAAAAAAAAAAGGATGCTTGGCAAGAAATCAAAAAATAATAGAAACCAGGCAGCTCAATTTGAACCAAAATACTGAAGTTACTCTTGTTGTTTTATTCCTCTTTGCTGAAGGACTTGCAAAAACTTCCATAAATGCTGCACTGTCCAGTTTGAACTGTATTGAGTGTGTGGTTTTCATGGTGTCCAGCCACACTGGCTGAAGATGAGAGAAGTACCACTGAGACCATAAATTAAGAATGGGGCTTGCTGTGGCCATCGACTGTATTGGGGCCTTTCTTCAGTTCTTGCACAAGGACCGAAGCCAGGCAATATTTATCACTAGGTGCTTTCTGAAGTTTTTGAGGATGTTTCCCTCCCGTTACTAAATTTTCTCACTGACTATTGCTATAACCCTGTGAAATTTAGGCATTTATTATTACGGTTTAAATACAGTTCTGCCAGACTAGCTATGGACCACTTAGCATAGCTGTCAACCATGGATTACAGTTTGGAAACTGCTGTTTTGGGGTGTTCAGAGATTCTTCAGCCTCAGTGTGAGGGAGACAGATGATGGTGGTAGCCATCGGGTTGCAGAGGCAGAGGTACATAGTTCAGAGGGGTTGTCTAGCTTAGAGAAATGCACTCACCTGACAGCAAACATGCCTGATTTCTAGTCTTTGGGCCAGCCAGTGTTAATCTATTTGTGCAAAGTGGAGAAGCATCAACAGGTGATTGAGAAGGTTTGGGTTTAGGGCAGGATAGAATTGAGCTAATCTAGTAGAGGCAAAAAACTGGTGACTTTTGGAAATATAAGTGCTTTTCCTTTTCCGCATCATCTTCTCCACAGTCTAGGCCGGGTTGTCACGTTGTTCCCCCATCTTGCTTGCTGTAAAACTTCTCTCAGCCCTTGATGAACTGATTCAGTTTGCTAACCTACAAAAAAATAGAGTAGTTTTATGCCAGATTAGTGAGCTGACCAGGTTTACTAAAGGATAGGATAAAAGCAAGGAAGGGCACGGGAGCACAAGAACTTTTTAATAGCAGTTAGCTGTTAGGTTGGCTCAGCACCCTGGTGTAACAGCACACTTTGAACATTTCTGTCCAGAATAACGTGGTGGTGTTTGAGGTAGTTCCATGAGAGGAAGGATTTGTGGGTTCAAATAAGAGATCTCAAAAAGGAGATTATTAAATTTTACAAATTTAGCCCAGGGAGTAGAGGAGAAATCAGCGTATTAGATCAGAGCTTTCAGGCTTTGAGGCACCAAAACCACGTTTGCTCACAGAGTATCTGTAAAGAAAATTTTCTCTGCTCCTTATCATGGGTTTTAGACTCAAAACCTACAATTTCTGGAGCTAAGCACATTACTGGAATGGCAAGACGGTGTAAAAAAAGGACATTTTATTCAAAGAAACTCACCATTTAGGCAGAAACAGTATAATAGAAGTTAATGATCATTGTTTCATCAAGGAACCTGTGCGTGCATGCATTTTTGTATATTTAGGAGCAATAAAATTTTTCAGTTTTCCTATTTTTTTTATTCTCTGCTCTATGGAGCACTTTTGTGTCTCTTCGGCAAATGTATGAATTTCATCACGTATTTTTGAATTTCTGAAAGTTACCTAGGTGAAAACTAAAGCGTAGTTTAAAAATGGCCTTTAAAACCCTGTAGGAAAAAGGGGGTTTTGCTCACAAAAATAAATGGTCACAGTGTGTTCCTGTTCTAAGCCATGATAATAAGTGAGAGTGTGTAACTTTAAACAGTTTGCTTTGGTACAGTACTGTCAGATGTGTGCCAGGAGCCAGCTTCACTCTGAGGTACGTCCTAAGAGCCAGTTCAGTGGCCAGAGAATACTACACGTGTATTTGCATTTAGTCTAAGCACCTTCTGTTAGCTTTATATGCAAGATACCCTTATCTCTGTGCTGTTACTCAGTTTTGCTTTTATAACTCTCCAATTTAATAAAAAAAAAAAGTAAAATCACACATAAGTATATAACTTCCAATTTTTACAAATCTGAGACTCAAGTGCATTATTTTGAAAACATAACAGACTAGAAATAGATTTATTTCAGTTGATACCATATGCATATGCATAACATACTACTATAGACCCTTTACTATGTGGTGCATTTATTTCAGTTGATACCATATGCATAACACACTACTATATACCCTTTACTATGTGGTGTGTAGCTATTTTTGGCACTGTCATTCATAGACTAAGAAAACCAAATTCTCTTGTAGAGTACATGAAGTGAGGTAAGTCTAAATATTGGTCTAAAATAAGTGCTTATGAAATGACCAACTAGCACCTTTAGTTAGTGAGAACAATGCTTGAGGTGCTGGAAATTGCCATAGATCCTAAAAACGTCAATGGGGGACATGAGTTGATGTCTGTAAAGCTACGATACTTTGACTCACCCGGTGTTTCCCTGGATACTTGGTAAAGGATGGAAGAGGCATTTAACCTTAAAAATATTTAACTGAAGCTGAATTCTCTTGATCTCGAGATGGTGCTGGGAATGGGGTTAGCAGTAGAGGGTTGGTCTTGTGGGTGCTACTTGTGGCAGACTTGGCTTCCAAGACACAAAATTAAGGATACTGTGCCACATCAGTGGGAAGTTTTAGATGCTGTTGTCAGTATTGGTAACTCAGATTTCTTTTTTTTTTTTTTAATAATATGCTCAAAGTCAATAAAATCAATGGAATACAGGTATAAGTTGCTATTCCATTCTAATCTACTTTTCAGTATGAGGACAAGCTGTGAGCAGCTGCATGCAATGTGTTGTGGAGCAGTAACCTTAATGGGGGAGTCTTGTTTATTTGTGTAAGAACCATAATGTTGTATACTGAGGCATTGTGTCATGTTGTTTGAACAGATTGAAATAAAAGAGTAAATTACACTATACATGCTGATCAATGTATGAGGTAGCTTTTGTGTTGATGCTAGTGTAGCAGCAGTTATATAGGATATTACAATTCTTTGAGATATTTCTTGACATAAAAAAGAGAAGCATGTTTTGGGGATTTTTGATGACTGAAAGTTCTAGTATTGTAGGAAATTATGTTCCTTATGATGATTTAAAGAAAAACTTCCCTGAACAAACTTAATAACAGAACTAATTTTACCATGTAGAGAAGAACTCCTCATCAAATGATTCCACCACATTGACCATAGCAAATAAGCTATTTGCATTGCAGTGTGGCTTTTGTGACAGTTGTATTAGTAACAAAAAGCTGCTGAGGGTTTTCAAGGAATAACTTGTACTTCAAAAATGCTGGAAACTACTTAAGAAAAAGGGACTCTTACCTTACAATGAATTAATGGTCTTCGATGGATCTGTGCTGTTGGGTAAGATGTGCAATACACTTTTTAGCCAGCTGGCTGAAGTCCCTGTAAGAATACACTTGTCCTAAGGAAGATTAGTCTTTTGATGATTATTTCACTGCACTGAGCCTCACCTTTTTCTTGATGTATGTAACTGAATGTTTATACGTTCACAACTCTTACATAAATACAAGCCTTTTCAAGCATTTCAATGATCAGTGTTTTATGATTCGTTTTACATTAAAGCTTTCCTACTTCATGTAGTGTTTTAGCCCATAAAGATCGATTTTGATGACAAAATAATTAGGTTAGTTTATATTTAAAGAAACAGTGGTTTTGGAGGTCTACTGGATTTCAGATGAGTTTTTAGGAACGCTATATAGTGGTCTGTAGGAACTAAATCTTATTACAGTTGCTTACAGCTGAGAGACAACTACGATCAGTGACTGATACTTCTAATCAGTTGGGCAATGCTGTATTAATGGAAATACTTTCTTTTCCTTTTTCTTCATTGAAAAAAAAAGTCCTTTGCTGACAGCAAATATGTTATACTCTGCCAAATGAAATAGTGCATGAAATTCTGCTCTCTTTTTCCAGGAAGAAGTTTCATGTAGTTTCCATGATTGTACATCGAAGTTCTGAAGTTTCATTCAACCTAATTATATTTTTCATCTTAACTGTAACTGCTGATCAGATAATTATAATGGCCTTAAAAAATTATCTAGCTATTCTAGATGCTTGATAGCCAGTTTCATTACTTAAATTGAATTAAAGGTATAATAAAATTATTTTAGTCATTTTTGAAAATGCAAATGTGCTTTTAATGCTTCATTATGTTTTACACACTGATGCTGAAGCTTCTCAGTTTATTTCATAAGAACAAACATGGATGTTCTAGGAGCATGCATGTGGGTCACATACTTTTTTTGCCATAGTTAATATGTATTTTTTGAAAATTAGGTACATCAGATGTCTTTAGTCTAAATACAGTCTCACAGTAGTCTTTAGTCTCTTTAGTGAGAATGACTCTTTAGTCATTCCTCGGAAATAATTGTTTATTATTGAAAAATAAATGTCATAGTGCATTTAATCCGTAATATAATTTACATCCATCTGTGGGTATGTGACAATGTTTTTCTCTTCTTTTCTGGTACGTTCTTCTGGACCATGTTTGTACAGAAGTATTTACAACAGCCATCAAGAAATTGTTGTCTTGTTTGCTATTAAGAGCTCAGTAAAAAACCTGTAAATTGGATTTTGTTCCAAAAGAATGTGTTGTCTGTTTTGAGAGGTTTTCCTTTCTGTATATTACTTGACAGTGTGCTGCATTTGTTTTTCATGCTGACATACATAACTGCTAAATAGAGAAAAGGAAAGAGAAAGTTTCCCAGAGTTTCATGCAAGAAGGTTATTTCCCCTCCAGGCAGGGGCAGATGATCACAAGCAATAGTATTGTAGAAGTTACCCCTCCTCTTTGCAACTGATACACGACTGCTCCTAATTTAGTGCAAATGTGAAGTAAAATGGATTTGCTTAAATTATCTGTTAGCTGTGTGTGACCTTCATCGGGAATGAAGCTAACCCATTTTACTTCAGGTTTTTGTGGCCTAGAAGTATTTTGTGAGCAGCCGTAGCTTTTCAGGCAAGCATTGGTACCTCTAGGATGAAAACGGTGGCACCTGAAGAAACGCCAGTGGGACTGCGTGCTGTCGTCTGACGATGCTGTTTGACCAGTTCTTGTAGGCGTGCAACAAAACTGGTGGGGAAGACAAAGGCAGCTTGCATGGCGCTTGCTCCAGCACTGTCCACCCACAGCTGCTACGCCGCAGTTTGACCACTGGTCTCAGGTGTTAATATTTGCACAGTTCTCCTTTCAGCAAGGTGAATGACTGAGGCTATTAAGGCCCTAAAGGGGAGCGCCAAGAATTGCAGTAAGGAAACCTGCCTGGTGCTTCCCGGGATGGGATGCTGGTTGGAGTTTTTTATAACTTTGTAAAACATTAGCCTTTGGGGCTAGGTAGTTGCCTCTAGCTGATTTTTTTTTTTTTTTTTTTTTCCTCCAGCCAAAATTATTTAGATATCTGTAAGAATGTGTGGAAAAAGTTATTTCTCATTGTAATTTTCTTTAAAAAAAAAACCAACCACATAACACCAAAACCTCTTTCTTTTTTTTAAATACTCCATGTCCTTCCCTTTGAAGCGGAGACTAGGAGTTAGATGGCAGTGTGGGAAGCGCTGGTGATAGGCACTGGGGAAGAGCGGCTTATGAGTCACAGCTTTGCCTTTGTCAGCACTGTGAAAATCTCAGATCTAACCAAGCTGTAACCTTTTAAAGAAATCCCAGTTCTTGCATGCCATCCTGAGCGTGTGAGAGCTGTATGGCCTGGATGGAGAGGGGAAGGCTGAGATGGGGGATGAAACCGATGCCTTGGACCTCAGCGCCTGAGAGCCAGAAGTGGACCCGTGGGGCACTGGCACATGTGGGGACCTGGCGTGGTCCCGGCCCCAAAATACTGTAGACTGTGAACAGGGGAGGTAGATCTGGGGTGAGAGTTAATACGATGATGGTGTGTTGGGGAATGAAGGAGGGAGGAAGGAGGGGGAGTCAAGGGGAGAGAATGTCACTGCCAGCCAAGCCTGGAAACGACCGAGCCAGGAGAGATGAAAAGCTGTGGGGAATGATGGTGAGGAGACACTTGGCAAGGGCATGGAAGGTAGGAGCGAAGGAGGACCACAGCTTGAATCAACATGGGCCAGAGGATACGGCTTGAGGAAAACAGGCAGAGGAGTTAGTTCTGGAAGGTCCTTTTCTACAGAGATCTTGGAATATAAATACACACTCTGATTTCAGTAGAAGCTCCTTGAGAATATGTTTTTAACCATCGTATATGGCTAGTCCCCATGCAGTGAATTGGTTTGTTTGTGTTTGCAACCAGTTAATTCCATTGCCACAAGAGCTGCCTGTCTAAAGATTTTGACCCCACTCATGTGTTTTTGTAGGTGTCAGTGTGACCCCATCATACAAGGTCTATTGTTTCCATTTCCTTTTTCCAGAAGTGGTGAATGCAAACATTTTTGCAGCGTGGCAGTGTCCAAGTCAAGAAATGTCAAAACTGAGCTTGTCTTTGCAAAGCTCTTTCATTTGGCCCCTTGTGAGGAAGCCTTACAATTTAACCGTGCACTGACGTGCTGGTTTTTTTTTCCACAGGACCCCTGCTTCGTTCCGTGCACAGGATGGACCTGCTCTGGGAATGAATCTGTTTGCTGTGGTGCAGAAGGCTGTTCTCTGTAGTACCCCTGCCTCACTTCAAGCAGAAGACGGGACGTGCGTGGTGGGGGATTGCGGAGAGGCAGGGGCCGTTCTGATGCTCTGCGCAGCTGCATGCTGCCCTGGCGAGCAGGACTTTCTTCCTGGCTGTGCTGCAGACTTCCTAGGTGATGCTAGGTAAGTTTCTCGATCCTGGCTTTTCTCAGGTCTTTGCTAATTCTTACGTGTCTTGCTGTCTTGCGGATGACTTGAGATCTTTGGATCTGATTTGCAAAAGTGCTGAGCACTGATAACTGCGAGTGAGGCAGTGGGGGTTGAGGTTTGAAAGTGCTATATAAAGCACAATATAATGCTAAGTGCTGTGAAAAAATTAGGTCTGAGTTATGCCAAGCTGGAGACAAAGTTGTCTTCAGAACTGAAGAATCATTTTGACCTTAAAGCTGTCACTGCTTTAGTTAGGAATAGCACAGTTATTCTAAGTTAGGAGTAAAAGAGTAACAGTAGGACTAACCTTTATGTTGATGGAACACTCAGCTGTACTATTGAATTCACAAAGAAATTACTTGTTCCGTCTTCCAAAAAAAAAAATTGGAGTAGCATGCAGTAAATAAGGTATCGGACCATATGCCAAATACCAAGAGTAAAACAGATTACTGTTTGATTACTGGTGATTCTGTATGTTGAATGAAGCAGAGGAGCTGTGGAAATGGTATGACATAACTGCGGTGTATACCGTGCCACAGAAGAAAACAAAGGCAGAGTTTAGGTTTCTCTAAAACTTACTTCTGACATTTCCTCCTGAGAGCACTTGCCTCTCCAGATTGGCTTTAGTGTAGATGTATCGCGTGATATGATTTGGGGTGCAAGAAGCACAGCATTTTTTAATGCTGGCAACTCAGATAATGTATGTACCTAAAACCAAAATGACATGTAAATTTACCATTCATCGCAGGCACATGCCTCTTGAGCCTGGTTATTGTATCAGATACAAAGTAGACAGTGTTTGTAATGCCCACTATCAGAATGGCTGGAGGTCACAATTTCATCTGCATTTCTTCAGGCTGGGGATTTGTATTTTCCCAGTGTGGTGTCCATAGCTAGCTACAGTGCTGCTGTAATCAGTAGATAACAGAGAATTTTTTGGCCAAGGCATGGTTAAGCTAAATATTGTTTTAACTTAGCTGACCTGAATGCAAAATACCTAACGTTAGATCAGATTTTATGAATTAACCAAGAGCGTGTCTTCGGAGCCTAGAAATGTAGTGAGTGTGTTTGCCAGATAAGCTGTTACTCTCTATTGCAGGAGAGAAAGACACAGTAAAAGCTATGAAGCTTTGATAATGGCTAAATATTATATTAAATACACAGAGTAAGAATGCACGTTCCCCTTCCAGCCTGCTCATGGGCAATCTACTACATATGGCTCTGTGAAAGGCTGCAGTAATGCTTTAGGCGCTGAGCGATACTTTTAAGTGCTGCTTTCTAAGAAAACCTGAGGTATTTTTGTTTGACTGCTGCTGTGCAGCGCAAGTCATTCTTTAAATCTTTAAACATATAAACAAAAAAAAAAGGAGGGGAGGGGGAAAACAATCTGTATTTTATGAGCAGAAGTTAAAAATTAAATTATTTGCTTTACCTGGAGCATTGAAAATTATGTTGCAATCAGACTGATGCAATAGCACACGTTAGGAAAGGATCGCCCAATTCGCAGAGCCCGCTGGAGAAAAGCACGGGACTGGAACAGCAGGGGTGTTGTGGGCCTGCGGGGCAGCGCGCTGGCAGAGCTATGCGGGGAAGATTATCGGCTAATGCGGGGAGAGGAACGCCAAGAAAAATAAAAACTCTGCCGTTCCTGCGTATCCCATAAAACGGGGGGGCAGGGGAGAATGAGGGTGACTTGTTTTATCAGTGTGCTTACTTTATTTTGGTGGCACGTCTAATCCGGTATGGAAAATGTTTTCTGCTATGAGAAAGAAAGAAAGAATGGAAATGAAAGCTAATTTCAAGCTAATATATTTTGAAAGCTGCTAATAATAGTGGAATTTTATTCAGCGTGCTCTATTTCTACAACAGAAAAGTAAAATTCCTTTGGGTTAACTGAAACATCTGTTGAACAAATTGGTTCAGTTTCATGAGTCTGTTACTAATTCTGAGAAGTAGATGGTGTTTTATAAAACCAGTAGAGTCAGGGGGTTAGTGCCCATATTCTTTCATTTTTTAACTGTTAGTGAAGTAGGTCATTTTGAAGTGTTATGTTTTCATGAATACAGTAATACTGTGGTTAATATTTCTAGTATTTCAAGCTTTACATTTGCTTTAAGGAGTTTTCTTCACTGTTTTTAATCAACATTACTAATATTCTCTAAAGTCATGGGTTTCCAGCTTTTTATCAAGTTTTTATTAATGAACTAATTTAGTAATTATTTTTAAAAACCTCTTTTGGTGGATTTCTGCTTGTATTTCCGTGTTTCTGCAATTTTTTCTGCTCTGTTTCACTTACAAAGTTTGAACGTTAAAAGAATTTTAGTTGCTTCGCTACTGCTGTTTTCTCATTTGGACTAATTATCCTTTGTAACTTCACAATTGTGGGAAGAATATCATAGGTGACAAATCAGTTTATGGCTTCACATGGTAGAAGCTAAGAATGTCATAAGAGTCAACAAGCTGATGTCATATGAATTAATAAAAGAAGAAAAAAGGAGAAAT
The DNA here is from genome assembly GCF_000708025.1 of Charadrius vociferus. Taxonomy (NCBI): domain Eukaryota; kingdom Metazoa; phylum Chordata; class Aves; order Charadriiformes; family Charadriidae; genus Charadrius; species Charadrius vociferus. The sequence continues at coordinate 23,647 of NW_009646402.1, read as the reverse complement.
TAAAAACAGTTTCTAAGATTCTGTTTCCATGCATCAGGAATGCTCTAATATTGTACACATACATGTATGTTAAAGCATTTTAAGTTTCTCAGGTACATCTATCGGTATAATCACTGAAAGGAAATCACAAGTAAGTGTAATGTTAGCATGCAGGTCAAATTAAGTTCTGTGTGCTTTACTGTTAAATATATACAATCAGTGCAAGTTCTTGTGTAAGTTGTTGTAATACTTAGATACATTTAAAGGGAAAAGCTGAACTTTGGATTTAGACAGTGAATGTATATTTTCTTTGTAGTGCGTATATTATGTGGAAAATACAAGACCAGCGTTAAGCGTGTACATTCAATGTGATTGTAAGCTGTGGCATTTTCAGCGTTGTGGTCAGGGTGTCTTGGCTCTTCAGAGTAGCTCAGTGCATAGGTAATGAAGGAAGTGAACGGAAGATGATAATACTTTCTAATGTTACTTTAACAGATAATTTCCTTTACTTTTTGTTATGGCTATTTTTGAAACTTTAATATATATTAATTATGTGGTAATTTGGTTGTCGTCTTGAAAGCAGAAGATAATGCAAGTATAAATTCGAGAGACAGCAGCATGGGATATCATTGCTTTTGAGGGACTGCTGGTTTGAGAGGAATGGAGTTGTACAGTCAAGTTTTGTGAAGGTGCGTGTGAGCATTGGCAGCGCAAGGAGCTTCCCTGCTGTTGATAAGATGTTCCGAACAACCCTTGTGTCAGTTTTGTCCTTGGTGCAGCTCGCTGAAGTTTCAGATGACGTGCATGAAATGAAGGGGAAGTTTTGTGGCTGAAGTCCTGTGCCAAGTCTTTTTGAAGTTGTATGCAGCAGCTGTGCTGTAGCTAAAGGAAGGCTTTCTTTGCCTCCATCGTAACATCTGCATGATCTTTAACAGCAGAATTGTTCCACTATGATGTATCATTTAGCTAGTCCGGATTGCCTTCATTAAGTCTTTCTTCACACCCCCCACCCCCCCCATTAGAAATGCTCACATTACTTTTGGGGATAAGTTTGCAAAGATCTGATCTGGGCTTCAGTGCTTCTATGTAGAAACAGTAGGCTTCAGTCCAAAAAAAAAAAGTCAAAAGAAGAGTTGAGACCTTGAGTCTGTAACTCAGTGAGGCTCTTATGGTAATTGGGCAGCTTTAGATGGCACCCTGTGAATTGGATTTTTCTGTGTCCTCCTGTGTTTGGAGGAGAGGGGCTGAACATGGGGCCAGTTTTTGTGGAGATGTCACAAATGTGGCAGAGTTGCAGCTAGCCTTGGTCTGACGGCTGCCGGAAGCGTGGCTTACACCCTCCCCGCTGAGGCATTGCCCCGTGCCAGTGCCCCTGCCGCCGTGACTTTGGGGCGAGTTGGCTCAGGGAGCCAGACCAGTAGCCAGCTAACCACATTTTCGGTTGGGTTACTTGGCTGGCTCTTTAGCTCTTTGAACTGGCTAACTGCAGAGTTGGACAAATGTCTGCGCTGAAGATGAACTGGAAAAGGGACGGCAGGGCCAGCCTCTTCCAGTGGCAAATCAGCTTGTCTGCCACTTCAAAACCGTGCTTGGAGTTGAGACAGGAAAGTGGCAACCAAGGGAAGTGCTTTTAAAGAAGTGCATGAGTTCCACCATATACTTTGACAGTTAAGTGAAATCAATAAATCAGGGTGTAATTGAATTTGAAATTTTAGCTTCAGTGTTGCTTTTAGTTGGAGGTTTTTGCATAAGGGCTTTTAAATTGGTTTTTTAGTTAATCTTCTTCCAGTTTGAGACTAAGAGGTCTGTAATTGTTCGCTCTGTTAGCACTCCAAGGCTGGCAAGTTTTCCTAGTTACAAGATGGGATCTAATGGTCAAAAATAAGAGTTTGTGGTCTTGGAGAGCAGAACAAAAGCTGACACTTCTGTGTTAAGGATTTTGGTGATCTTGACTGTAAATATCTTGCATTTGTATGGGGCATGACTCTCAAGCAGTATGTCAGGAAACAAATCAAGAGGAATACATTGTAAATTAAATGTGGGTGGTTGTTTTTTTTAAAATCAGAATTACTGGATATGTGTTTGCTTTTTCAGTTGACCAATCTGATCAGTCTATAGGTGCCTTCCTGCTGTAATCTCTTAGGAAAATGACTGTCAATGGGAAAGCAGGGTGCTGATTTCTGTAATTGTACTCATTGCAGAAGTTTGGTTTGTGAGAGCCAATTAATATAAATAAGGAAAGTAAGAGAAAAGGCATAGGAAACATACTGCTGCTTGTTAGAGTTGTTAAATGGTATTTTTAAAATTATCTTCTAGTTAAATAATGATTTTGTTTGATTTATGCCAGGAGGACTGTGTTACTCCCCATACTCAGCATCTATAAAATTGAACACGTACTTGCCACAGCGAAGAATTAATGATGTTCAAAATAACAAGGCTGCTGTTGCAAATTACTTGAAATGCTGCGTATTGAGTGGAAAAAGATAGATCTGCTGGCATGTGTAATTCCGATCACAGCCTGCCTGCTTGGGGGATCGTGCCGTGCCTGCCTCCCCGTCCGAGAGTGACCGTGACCACGACGTCACCGGGGGCTGAGCACGCCCCGGGTGACAGATGGGTGTTTCGGACTTACACGTGGAAAACATATGTGTGTCCTAACGCCTAAGGAGTACAGTTAGGTCCTAGAAATAGAGGTGCTTGACAGCAGTAGTCCAATATATGCATTTTATCTACACGTTTAAAAATAGTGAAGTAAGATCTTAAGACCAGTCTTCAAAACTGAGCACATTTAATACGTCCTGGTTCCAGCAACGTCACCGTGAGGTGAGGGCGAGCAGCCGAGGACTTGCTTCAAAAACAGGAAGTGCCCACATTTATATAAAATTGCATAGTTTCAGCTGTCATAAATGTGGTTTCAATGCAGTTGCAGGAGTAAAGCCCGAAGTAGTTATAACCAGCTTACTTCCTCTTCCAGTCAAAGTGCAAATAGCCATATAATTAACAATCTGTGGCTCATTTTCTCTAGCTGGCTGAATTCTGTTTCGCCTGTTCCGTGGCTGTATAAATAGAAGGGAACTTGACTTGCTTAAGAACGTTTTAAAACACACATATTCTCGGTCATAACCAGGTCTGCAGATTCACAAAACAGGATCTTTGGTTGCCCCTCGAGCTTGGCAGCAGCAATGAGACCCGTGAGTGTGGCTGGCGTGCTGCCAGGCTCCGTGGAGAAGAGCGAGCCCTGCCAAGTTGGCTTCTGGCCACGGTAAACTGCATGGGGCAGCAGAACCTGCTGCAAGAGCTGGTAGACAGCTTTCCTCTTTAGGGACTTCCCTTCTTACATTCCATTACAAATTGGCTTTATTCAAAGTCTTTTATCATTAATTTTTTGAGGACTGATTGCTCAGCTTTTTTTGGACAGCTTTTTTCCTGAGTTAATTCACCCATCCTGCCTTTGACTCTGCTCGTGCACTTAGTGTGGCAGAAAAGCATGTGTACAGAAGGATAAGAAAGAGTTCCTCTTCTGCTCCTCTACGCTCTTGGGTTGGTTCAGATACCTTTTAGGCTGCTTGGGGCCTTTGAGCAGAGCCCTAATTTTTCATCCAGAAGGGGCCTGTCATTGCTTCTCTGTCTCCGCTGATAGTGGGCACTTGAGTAGCAAATACCTACTGGATATTCCCCATGTACTCTGCCTGCTGGGAAGAGCTAGTGAGGAGCCTTTCCAGGGAAAGGGAGCTCTCCCAGGAGAGTTTCTCCAGGGAAGCTCTGCTTGGTTACTGAAGCTGCAGCGCTTGCTGCACACGGGAATCGACAGTGGGCCTTTTCTTCTTGTGACAGATTCTTGGAGAGGCTTTTCTTCATGTGAAGAGGTAGCACTGCATTTTGCAAAGCCCTGTAAGAAACCTTTAGGCAGAGCTCAACAAATGTTGCTCTGTCCTAAACATAATATGAAACTTTTCCCTTCCCTAGCTTTCCTCTTCAACTATCAGATAAACAGTGAATACTTACTCAAGACCTTAAGCAGTATATCATACATTCATAGTGACCATCTTTTGACTTTATGCAAGAAAGTTAATAGTCCTTAAAAGGATGATTTCATCCTGTGCTACCAAAGGTTTTGCCTTCTTCAGGACAAGCTGGCTAGCTGGTTTTGTTGTCACTGGAACAACCAGAAGAGCTACATCGATGACCAGAACTTTGACTCATCTTTCTAAATGGAGTTTTAAAAGCACCAGCAGTCTTAACAGCCTTTGTGTAAAAACCGAGATACATCCAACAGCAAAGGGAACAGAAACCAGGACAGTTCTGCCTTGAGCTCCCTAGTGGTTTTAGCTGTAATTTAGCAGGGGAGGCAAGGGGAGACCAATGAAAGTAAGAACTCCTTTGCGTCCTGTGAAAACCATGGTTGTTAGATCTATTGAGGTGTTCCTTTCATTCTAAATGAAATTTGGAAGCTTTCAGGAGACAGCAAGGTTTATAACACTTTTAATTGTGTAAAGGATTCCTTCCTGTTCTTGTCTTCCAATGTTCTTTTAAGGGGACGTACAGCTGCCACTCTGAAGTGGATGGTTGCGCAGCTTCTGCTGCTGGTTCTGCTTACTCTGTGTCTGTGTGTGTAGGTAATAATTTATTATAACATCAATATAACATTACCTTCAGTCATTCAGAAGAGCCTTATCTTAGGTGCTTGCCAGAGTTACTCATGTGTTTCTTTGCTTAGCGTGACATGGCCATATTTTCCTTCATGGCTTAGTTCCTAGCCCAAGCACAGGCGATGAAATGTGCTCACATTGCGCTATGTTTTATCACTGAGTTAAGGGATTGGATAGGGTTGTGTTGTGAAAGAGGACAGTAGGGCCAGTCAGTTCGATGCAATGAATAGATTGCTCTTATTCGTAGAGGAGTATGGTCCAAACAGTGGTCTGTGGGCCAAGACCAGCCTACAGGAAATTTCCATCTGCTACGCTTTTTACCAAAGGAGATGGAGAGCAGCTTTGCAGCAGCAAATGCTGCCCAGCAACTGGGCAGTATTGGAGGCTTGCCACAATCCAGTTTAAAGGGCTGCCTCCAGAGGACTGGAAGAAGGTGGAGCGAAAGGGGTCAGGTAGAAGAGCTTCCCTTCTCTCCTGGTCTGGTCTTATTTCCATGATGACATCTTGACAATGTTTCCAGGATAGTTACTGGTGCCATGTGCAGGCTGGTCAGGCTGGTGATTACCCTGAGGACTAGGAAGTGAGGTCTGTGAGAAGTAGCTGGTGGGAAGATCTGCATCCAACCACTAAAATAAAATTGCAAACCCCTTGTAATAAACAACCTCTTCTTACAGAAAAACACATCCTTTAAAATAGTTCTTTAAAAATGCCGTTATCAATTAGAAGCTACCATGCCATATAAAATGCATTTTATTTGCATATGAACTAATTCAGATTCCAACTTCTAATTGCCAATTCAGAAGCCAAATACTAATTTTTGAGTGGATTTTGATACTACAGTTTTATCTTGCCTTTTAGGAGAATTTTGAAATTAATTTCAGACTGTAACTACTAAACCTGAAAAGAGCATGGGAAGCTGGAAAGCTCTGTATACCTATAAAACAAAAATAAAAATATAATAAATTTTATGTGTCGGCATGCAGCAATAGTCTATAAAGTTTTTATTATCCTGAGATAATAGACATACCCATTTTATGAGAGCACTGAACACCTTTTTAATTTATGCAGGTCATCCAAACCAAATTCCTCTAACAATTGTCTCCACGCTTGGTTTTGATCATCATATGGTTAAATACTAAATGAAGATTTAGAGTTTTGTATGAGTTATATTTTTTAATTTTTGCATTTTTTCAGATTCACTGTTTTAAGAATTTTCACACTTAGGAAACTATTAAGCTCTTGCAATAATGAAGATGGTTCAGGTGAAGACAAAATCATAGAGAAATCATGTACAAAGAGGGTGCTAGCTTGAAGATCTAGACTTACTGTACTTCTGTCTTTCAGCTGATGGTAAAAAAAAACTTTAAGGTAATTTTATGTATATGTATGTATACAAATAATCTGGAATACCTAATTCAAATACAGTCAAATAGAGAAATATATACATTATTGTAAAGAGTCATTGCAATTAGCCTGGCCTCTAGTACATATGGCAGAATTGTTATTCTTAAATAAAACTGAATGAAAGCAATTCTCCTGCATTGCAGTTCCCCTGTGTCATTGCTCTGTGGACCTACATGAAATCCAGGTACTTGCAACTTCCCCGCAGCCTCAGCAGAGTCCTGTAAGGTTTCTGGCTCTGGCATGAAAGATGTGTTTGCTGGGGACAGATTGTTTCTCCCTATCAGGAACGGGGCCTGCAGGAGTCAGCTAACCAAATTGCTAAGAGCAGTGTTGAACTCTCCAAATTGCCCCAGTAATATAAAGAAAGGCATAAATTCATGGTCAGTTGCAAACTTTCTAAAATCAGGTTTTGCATTGTAGAAAAATGAGGAGAGATGTACAAACTTGGAGAAAATACCAAATGGCTTAATAGTGTTTCTGTCCTACTGGATCACCTTGGGGTTGGAGTCAGGTTTCCTGAATTCTCAGCTTCACTCCTTCAGTCTTGTCGTCTCTTGCAGTTGTTTTGAGCTCTGCTCTTGATCAAACCTTCCTGCCAAGGTGACAAATTTCCCTGTGTTCAGACATGTAGATACATTTGGGTACCTTCAGCCTTCCTGTTTGTGTTCTTAAGAGTCAGTTCTGTCACCTTGTTTTCTTTATTTCTTCTTTTATACTGGTCTTTTTCCACTGTTCTTTGCCCGTTCTGCTGCTGATAAGCTGAGTGGAGTGTATTTCCTCTAAATGCCATCTATCTTGCTTTCCCCTGGATGAAAGATTGTTCACTTGTTCCTGGCCAGGACCATAGGTGACACCAATCCTGCTAGCAGATGTCTGAATGCTGTGTGTATGTGTGCACACATTTTATTTCTTTTTTATATTTATGTATATAATAATTAAAAAAAATATATATGTTGTATATAATTTTATATAATATCTAATAGCTAATGTCTGGGATATGGTTGTTAGTATTATTATTTTATATTTATATATAAAATAACACTTGCCAACATGTTTTCCAGTTGTATAAATCTGTTTCATTGCTTTAAAATGTTGATTTCTATGTTACTTTTGTTTGTTTGTTTAGAGCAAATACATTACCAGTGGCTGCTTCTCTTTTGTAAAGATCAGGCATTGACTGAGACTGATCAGTTTATGGAAGTAGTGTGTGACCTGAAAAATAGCATTTTAAAGAGTTGTACCTCATTAAAGAGCGTGTAGCACCTTGGGTTCAGTTCTTGTTTATTTTTATTCTGGTGGGACTCCTGCCCAGCAATATTCTCATTTAGAACATTTCTGTGTGTTTATACTTTAGGGGTCCAGTTCTTGCCTTTAATAATTAAAAGGTGGTCTCAGAGCTTCACCCAATTTTTGTTTGTTCTTTCAAATCTGGTTTCCATTTCAGATAGAGTTCTTACATTTTCCTTCAGCAAGAAAATATACAGAGTTCAGTAAAGTTGTGACACTTTAAAATTCTGTTTGTTTCTGCAGGATTTTAAATTAATCTTCTGTCACTGTTGTTAAGGGACACAAAAATGAGAAAAAAATCAGAATCTTTATGGACATGTGGAGAATTATCCAAGTATTAGGTAGGCGTGTAGATCAAAGGTCTACCTTGTCTGGAAGTTTGTTAAAGCTTTTAGACACGAATGACGGCTCATTGAGAACGGAACAACTTTTTTTCTAACTCTTTGCAGAACAGAGCCATGAAAGTGTCTCCAAGCACAGACACCGGTTTAGAAGGGCATATTTTGGTTTTTTTCTGCCTTTGACAGTATATGTATGTCCAGACATGGTCAGCTCTGAAATGAGTAGGTTGTTGGCAACAATGCATAAATGCAGTAAAATTTGCTGGCAGATGCCAGAGTATCAGACTTGCTTTAGGAGCTGCTGAATAAAATCCTATGGTCTTTGTTGTTCAAGAGGTGAGAGAATAGACTGTTTTGGCCTTAGGATTTATATTTTGATTTATTTACTTGGGGTAGTTTTTATTCTGTCTTTTAGTAAATGATTGGGATTTCATAACTCTGAATTTTGTTTGTGAACATATTTTATGACCTACTTAGAAATGGTTTAATGCTTTTACTGGTTTGATTATTCTCTGGTACATATTGCTTAACTGAACTTCTCAGTGGCATGAGCTTGCTTTTGTTCTATGTTACATTTATGAAGGGTTTTAGCATCTAAGAGTCAAACATGAAATGGAGCAATGCAACTATTCAAGTGAGCGCTGACTTGTGTTTATATATCCTAGGAGACAAAACACACTTGCGTAAATGCTAGATTAAAAAAAATTGAAGGATCGCAAATCTGTCACAATTCATAGACTACAGTAAAATACATGTCTATGGAAATCTATCTCTTTATTTATCTGTATTTCCTATTAGAAGATAAATGAGGCCTGTGTGTCTGTTTTCCTTAGATTTTGCCTGACAGTTTTCAACGAGATGGTTTTAAATATTGTGGTACTACTTTTAGGTGATCTTTTAGTATAGCCAGCTGTTTAGCTTGGTCTATGTGAAATAGCTTTCTGTGAAATTATAATAAGGTGAAATATCCTTCTTTATTTTTAGCCTCATTTCCTATGGAAACAAGGCTCATGAGGTCACACCGGGCACTTGTGTACGTGCACAAACATCCCTTCATCTCCCCTCAGTAGCTCTTGAGCCTGTTGGTGATTTCGATCACATTTTTCGGCACGGTACAGGTCTCAAAATTCAGATCCCACAAGTTTTGTGAAAATAAGTAGTATATGAGTATAGATGGAAGCACCTAAAGGTGCCCTGACAGAGGGAAAGGTTACAGCATGAAATAATCTTATTAGTTGCCTGGGAATGCTGGTGATGGGAAAAGAGATGCTTTAAACAAATGTCCCAACTGTGGGAAAAGCTTCCTTCAAAGCTTTCACCTTTCTAAACACCAAAGTCAACCAACCAGGAGGTGTAAATCTGTGGGAGATGAGGTTTAATTAATTCTGTTGTTCATGGGACTGCTTGTTCTTTAGATATTTTAATACTAATAATACCAATAGCATAAATGTTTCCATGCAATATATTTTTGCATATTTAATTTTTAGGGCAAATCTGTAGGGATGTTCTTATGACAATCCTTATTTTCAGAGGCAATTTTTGTTTTCACTGGGAACATTAACTTAATCTCCCTGTTAGGACAAACTGAGCAGTTGCTTCCCCCGCTATTAAAAACGACAGGTACCGTGAATGCTTTGCAGCCCTGTTTGCATGTGGTTCTGAATTGCAACTAGCCAGAAATGCTGGAGCATTTTGCAGGGAGAATTCATGGCACTATGGTTGTGCTCCAAGGGAGTTAACTGGGAAGAACAAGGTCGGTACAGTATGCTTACTGAATATGGAAATAATAATAATTATTAAGCTAACCAACAAGAAGTGTATTCTTAATAAAACGTGTGGGTTTTTTCAGTGTAGTCATATGACTGTATAATACAAAAATTGCTTTGAGAGTGGGTCAAAGATTACACATAGCAGAGACTTGTGTGATTGGTTATGAACAAGCGAAAATAGGGTAAACTTTTGACCCGGCAGCAGCAAATGGAACTGTGTAAAGCACCTACAGATGGCAGGATTTAACATATAGTCGGTCTCTCGCCCTTTCACAGCAATTACGATCATATTACACCAGGCGCAGAGGGGAAGGCACTCCGTAACTGTAATACAGTGCGTCTTTGAAAGTTCTGAATATGCAGTTGCGTGTTTCGTTTTTGTAGGACCATCAATTAGCTTAGCAAGAAGAATTCCACTTTTGTTGCTTGTGTTTGACTCGACGAGTTCCTGACCAGCGTGCCAAGTCCATTTGGAACAAAAAAATCATTTGAACGCTCTGAATAATTTTGATAATTCAGACTGCAGCAGATTTATTGCGAAGCTTGAAAGACTCAGTGAAAGTTTTATGTGGTTGTGCCGCTGATGTGGGGTTGAAGGGACGAGGAGCATGTGGCTTCAGAGAGGTCTGGGAAACGACGGCTCCGTACGTCCTTGTGTAGATCTTCCTGGTTGAAAGTTTGCAGAACTTAAGCAGCAGAAAGACCAACTGATAAATGGTGTTTATTTGACTATATTGTGGCATTTAGACAATTCAGTGGCTTTCAGTTTTGTTCGTAACTATGAAATATTTCACAAATTAGAATAAGTGAAAGAGTCTTGTGAATTAGAGATGAATGATTGCTGCTTTCCTGTGAACTTTGTCAGTTGACAAAATCAGGAGCCCAGTTGCACTTTTGGCAGAGAGTGATAGTCCTGAAATCATCCAAGCATTATTTAGTGTAATTCGCTGCCTTTCAGGGAACTGGCTGAAGCGGGGGGGGCATACTTGTGTGTCTGTCCAGGCACGTGTGTGGACTTCTCTCGTGCTTGGTTTTATTTATCACGCTTTGACGTATGGGCATTCGAGGGGAAAAAAACCTGAATTATAGAAGGCATGCTTCCTTCTAGTTGTGATCCAGCCACTGTCTCTCTTTCCGTCTCTTCGCTTTGCCTTCTGGCCTGTAATCTGATGCGTGTGCCAGATGTGCGGAGGTGGAGCAGAAGCAATCCAAGCTTTTAGACCATTTCACGGAGGGGGTTATTTTATTATATCTGTGGTTCACAAAAATTTTCCTTTGGTTTTCCAGAATGGCTTCCACGGAGAGTAGAAATTGCAAGCATATGGTAATAAGCTAAATAAGATACTGAAAAATGCTTTTTGGAGGAAGGGAGAGTTTTCAAATACTGATAAAATAAAGGGTGGGTGGTTGTTGGTTTTTTTTTTTGTTCTTTTTTTTTTCCTTTTTAAATCATGCTGAAGCTTGCACTGTGCACAGACTGCTGGGTTTAATTCAATTTCTTTTTGGAGACAAATTGTATTCATTTTAGCCATGCCTGTACCTGCAGCAAAGAGTTGCTGCTGAAAGCTTTAAGGCACTTAAACGGCTCAGTGGCTGCTACCACATAAGTTTGATCCGGTCACATAAGACTTTGAAACTTTCCTGGTTGTTAAACACAGTGAAACGAAAACTACTCTTCTCAAATGCCAAACAGCACGCGCTGTTGCAGACTAATTCCTTCTACAGTTTTCAACCCCCCTCCCACCAAAAAAAAAAACCACCCACCACTGAAACAAACTCTTAAATCATTTAAAAATACCACCCGTGCGCTCCCCTCTTTCACTGATGAGCAGCCTTCAGATAGCCAGGTTTGAGCAGCACTCGAAATCTGCCTGGACCCGTTGAAGCCCCGATTCTTCAGAGGAGGCTGGTGAGGTGCGGTGCTGCCCCGGGGTGCCTGCTGAGGCCGTGGGGCCGACAGCCGGAGATGGTGGGTTGGCCGAGTTACCCGACAGACCTCGTGAAAACGTGGTCGAGTGATCTTGATCTAAAGGTAGTAGCGTAATTCTTCAGCGTGAGGTGGTGGTTGTCTCTGTTGTGTTAGTGGCTTGTATGAATTAGGGCTGTTTGCGCGGCAGCTATTTATTCCTCCTGAAAACAGCGGCAGTTATTGCCAGCTGTCTGCCCCGTAAGTACCAACTTCATGTAGGTATTCTGGATTTCTTGTACTTGGGAGTACAACCCAACCCAACAGAGAAAAAATGTTCTTAATATATGGAGTAGAAAGGAAAATGAATTAAAGAGATGGGTTTCATACTCGAAAAAGGAAGCGATTTTATCTAGTTATGTTCTTTCATGTTCTTTTTGAAGTACAGAAAGGTATTGAAACATTATTACTGAAATGTTATTATTGAAGCATTATTGAAATATTATGGGATTATTCCCATAGTTTCACTGATTAAAATAGAAATCTAATTGAAGGATGTGCGCTTTTCACAGCTATTTTGTAAATAATAGACTAATTAGTTCTGTTCTCCAGTAACTGAAATATCTCCAACAATTACTTCTACTTAATAAATACACTCTATGCTTCTATAAAATGTAAAACATGTTAACATATCGACCAAACTGAGGGATATATTAACCTTTTAATATACTACATACTCTCTCTATATAGTATTTACTATATATGTAGTATATACTAGCAGTGACACATGCTTTACAGTGCCTGCATTTTCTTCTTTTAAATTTTTATCATTATTTCTTCCCACAGTACCACAGAGACTCTCAGAGTTCCTAATTGTTGCTGGAAATAAAATAGTTAAAATGACTCTCCTAGTATCACTCAAAGCTAAGTACGAAGGTTTCCATTATGAGTTGCACAAAAAGTTCTTATCTACCCTTTGGTAAGTAGGTGAAACGCCTGTGTGCAATACCTGTAAGCTTAGTTTCCTTTCAGTGTTATCTAATTATCTAATTTAGTTTTCCTTTCTTTGTATGTGCTCAGAGAGAGTAACTGACAAAAGCTATCATTTCTTAGACTGCATCTCGCATACAGATACAAGTAAAGCACGACAGGCGCTTTCTGCTCCCAGAAGACAACTTTCCAAACCTGGTGAAATCTTTCCTTGTTGTCCCTATTGAAGCATTGCTCACCTGTGTCCATACTGACCTGGTCCAACTCAGGTTTGAAATTAGCGTGGCAAAAGGGCACCATGGCTGCTATACCAGTAATGTTTAGGTTACTGCAAGTGAATTATTGTCACAGGAATATTCGGGATATTGAGATGTTTTTAACCTTCCATTAAACCATTGTATAATAGTTACAAATAATCTATAGATTATAGTTATAGTTTATAGTATAACACATAGTTATTTGCATGCTGCTCACAAAGCAAAGTGCTGGCTGTGTAACTGGAGAATAAAAGTAGTAATTTGCCCATATAGATCTAGCTAAAAGAACTGTTTTTCCTGATGCATTTATTTTGCTATTGGAATAGTACATAAGGTGCAAATTTATACTTTTTTTTTTTTTTACATAAAGCACCGAAATAAAGTGAACTATTTGTTACAAGAAAGTGTTGAATTTGGCTCCCTTAATTTGTAAATGAGTTAGGACCTCAAGAAGATCCCCACTCCTGAGGTGTGTGATCTTCTGAGAGAGATTTTCTCTTCAAGCAACTTCCCACCTAAGCTGTGGAGATCACTGGCTTTGCACGACATATGTGACATAACAAATACCTTGAAAATGAAGGGGGGGGGGGGGGGGGGAAGTAGCTAGACATGCTCATTTTCCATAGACATGGGAATTAGATTGCTACCAGCCTTTAGCAGAGGAGATGGAGACAGGAACATGATTTTTGTGCCCCCTGGTTGACTCAGGGGACAGTTTTGACCTCCTGACAGTCAATCCCGTGGCGCAGCGGGAGCGCTGGTAGGGTGCAGATTAGTGCAAGCTGATTGGCACCAAGCACCAGCCCTTCCCATGTTTGTAGACGTGACCACTTACAGCTAATAAGCTTATAATAATTTCTGCTTAAGCATAGGTGGTGAAAGTAGTAATGAAAAAAAAGGTAAGGAGCTTAAATACGGAGAAGGTATGGGGCAAATTGTGGTGAAACGTGTGCTGTGTGTGGTAATCATAATTGTGTGGCTCCTTTCACATGGGGGTTTGTGTTCATCCTGGTCCTCAATGCTAATATTCCTGTTTACACGTCAGCTGTAGGGGAATCAGAGACTGAACCCCACCAAGAAGCATTACTTATCTCTCCATTACATTAAAATGGTTTTGCAGTCGGGCATAAGTATCAAGACTTTTGGTGGCTTCTTGTAAATCCTGTGCTGGAATTCTTTGATGACAAACCTGCACATTTTGTTTTACTATCTGAAGGACTCCATTTGTACAGAAGACTATATTTCATTCAGTCTTCCGGATGATTTCATGTTTTGAAAGCTTAAAAAATTCTCTTCCCTAAACCTTTGCTGTGGATGATTTGATTGGAAAATAGCACGTGCCTTCCTCTACTTTGCATTTGTTACCTAAATAGAATAAATTCAGCTTGGAGAGACTTGGGAAGAAGAGTGTGATTTAAAATGATTCCCCTTTAATTAATCCCAGGAAAATTCTGGCAAATCTGTCTTTTCTTAGTGCATGCTGTACGTCTTTTAACTCCATTTCGTTCTGATTGCATAGACAAAAAACAATTGGGGTTTTTTTTGCAATGATACTTTGGTTTGTCAATAGCCAGATTTTGGTTTACCTCATTTTAGCACATGCAGAGTAAGGACTGTGTGTGGTTTGTGATTTATTTTTTTCTTTTTAAAAACATGTTTTCTGTAAAGGAAGCATTCCAATGGTGGCATTAGTTAAATCTAGCTTTGAAGTACTGACCTTTTGTGAAATAGTGTTTTACTACCAATTGTTACATGCCAGTGGTGATAACAGGGGCGATATATTTTACAGGGGAAAAAAAAAAAATTACATCTTTGGTTTGTTTAAACATCATGTTATTTGAACAGAGCAAGCTCCCTCTGTGGCAGATTATTGTATGTTCTTTCTTTGGGGAAAAAGAAAAAGAAACAAACACAAGCAAAACAAAGAAACAACCCAAGGCTTATTTCTCTGTTATCTTTCTAGGCTAACGCATAAGGACCTTGGGTCCTACTACTGCTGCACTTCAGAGGGCAGCTGAACAGCTAATTTATGCATGGTATATGCTTCTAAGTCCTCAGCACTCTGAGACAACATAAGGACTCCAGCCTGATGAAAAGTAAAGCACATTCTGATCTTACTCCAAGAAAGCATTTACACATAATCGTTACAGTTAAGGACATGAATGGAGCCTTGGACTTAACGTTAGGTAAGACAGTTCAGAGAATTGCAAGATTAAGTATTTAATCCAAAGCATTATTGCTGTGGTGTTAACTAGCAAATAAACTGTCGTCCCACAGTGGTATATTCTCATAGATGTTCTCATATTTATGTGTCATTTTGGGGTTGCAATTACACAGTTTTCTATACAAAGATTTGTGCACTTTTTTTTTTTTAAAGTATTTTTCAAAAGTTATAGCGAAGTATTAACACCAGGGAAAACACCACTTTTAAGATCCTGAAAATGTAAAAGAGTATCTTAGATTTCCTAGAATTTTTAATGTGCCTCAGTTCTGATTGGCATAGCTTAAATCCTAGTAGTGTATTTTCTTCTGGTAAAGTTGCTGTAGGTAGAATCAGTCTTTCTAAAGGGAATTATTTTCTGGTTGGTCTGTTCACAAGGTGTCAAAATGAACATCAGAAAATAGCCTGCTGAAGTACCTCTCTGTACAATTCCTATAATAGGCTATATACTATACTATATTCATAGTATATGACAACTACTACTAATTTCTTCAGGTTCAGTTTCGTGTCTGATATGGTCTTGAAGAAATTCTCAGTGGGGAGGAGAAAGCTGTGTTGATCACTGTTCAGCAGATCCCTACAGCTCTGCCTGTGGAGCCAGTGCCCATTCCAAGGTCTTTCCACAAGCTGATTCTGGGGCATTTCTGTACTGTCGTGGTACCACGTTCCTAGAGTTAGTAATTTCTTTCTCCTTTTGCTCCATGAGTATGTTTAGACTTCTATATTTGTAAAAGATCCATCGTGCTTTCTCATGGGTATCGTTGAAGTTCAAGGCGGTATCTGACTGTTTTTATAGTGTCGCTGTAAGTTGCTACCTGAGTAAAGAGGCAGCGTGCCTGGTATTACCTGCTTAAATACACCTGGCTTACTGAATGACCTTGAATAGGTCATTTTATTTCTCTGTTCATCCTGAGATCTATAAACTGTAGATAATAAAACATATATCCACCTTTGCAAAAGCTTTTTGAAATCCATGAGTAAAAGGTATCCCATAAGGTCAAAATATGAATTATTTATTGCTACATGACTTGCACAGCATGCAGACTGTAGGGTTATAGAAATCCTGTCTGTTCCTTTTCCCCCTGAGAACAGAAGTCATACCTTCAGAGCTCTACTTAGAGAAGTATTCATCGTATGAAATCTAATATAATCTTTATGTGTATGAGCATGTGATAATATTGAAACTTTGGTGTGTCCAAGGAATTGGTTTCAAGTGTTAATACCCAGCTTCCTCTGACAAGTGCATGTGCAGTTTTCAAAATAATGAACATTTTAAAAATAACGAATGAATATAAGAAGATTAGAAAGGTCAGAGGTGGGGGGAAGACTGGATTTTGAAGTAAGGGAATTAGAATTTCATGGCATCAAAATTGTGGTAGGGTTACTACAGGGTAACAGATCACTTGACTTCCAGATGATTACTAATACTTGTAGCCATTATACATTTCCTAATACTTGAAATGCCAGTAGTATGTTTTGAAAGAAACTGTTTTTTCTTTTAATATGTTTCCTAGCGTTTGTTGTAGGCCCTACTTGTCATCAAACTATAGAGGGGCAAAAAGGTCGTGTTCTCTGCCTACTATTTATATTATTTATTTTATTAATTTAGGTGTGTGTTACTCAAGATAAACTCTCTCTATACATACATGTAGATGTGGATATAAAACATATGGAAAGCAAGAATAGGCATGTTGCAAGCCAGTTAGGGCCTTACACTTCAATGTTAACATCTTCAACTGTACTTGGAAGTAAGTAGGCAACTAGCACAGATTTTGAAGAACTGGTATACAGGTTGCTGCTGAGATATGCTACTTTAATAATTGGATTTCTCTACATCAGTTTTGGCCTTTAAAAGAGTTTAAGAAATGGTTTTCAGCAGAGCACACAAATTATCTAGCACTGAGATTCATGATATTAGCATAAACTTAAAGTGCTTGGCCTTTAATCCAAGTCCAAATATTAGGTCAGAATTGTATCCAGCTAAATCCAAAAGAGCCTTTAACTATTTGGGAAAGGCCCAGACTTTCTAGTACTGACAATAGAGGCAAGAGGGTTCTTGCACAGATTCTAAAACCAACTCCCCTGAGGATAACAGACTCCTGGATAACTTTGGCTCTCTACTGCACTATTGGATGAAGTGCAGTTTAACACCTGAAGTCATGTCCAGTTGGAAAGATTGGGAAGATGTTACTAGAAAGAAAATTGTGATGGAGAAGGGAACCAGCGCTATTCCCAAGTAAGAGATTTTTGAGAAAATTTTTCAAAGAAAAATGACTTCTACATGTCTTAATACAGTTGGTTTAGAAGGCTGTACTTTTAAGCCATAATAAATCGTCTGGTTAAAAGGAGCCATCTGCTCAGAAATATTTCCCTTCATGTTGCCTTCCATCTTGGTTCTCTTCCATTATGCCTTAAGCATCGTTCTTCTTGTTCTTTGTATTTATTTGATACTTTCATCTAGCCCTCTTTGCAGCTGTAGAGTCTGAGGACTTTGCTAGTCTGATTTTTCTTATCTGCCCACTGCTCTGACTCTTGAGAGTGGCTGAGGTACTGCAGGCTATATATTAATAGAGGTAATTCATCTATATAAATTTACATATAACATAAATGTTAAGTGAACATGGTGTATTAAAGATTGCAGGGATCCTGTGTCATGGAAGCTCCCTAAGTACCTAACACCTAAATGGGTATTTTATCACTTCTTCTACTTTCTCTTTATACTTCTCAGTAATCTCCATTGCAAATACAAATGTTAGTGTCATTGTTATGTAGGAGTATACCCAGCTCAGTATTCCCTTTTTCCACTTGTATTATGAAATATTTAAACTCATAAAATAATATTGCTACCACAGAAGTTTTTTTTTAAAACCCCTGCTTCAGTAGAGAAGAACAATATTGCAGCCAGAAGCTGTAATCTCATTGCCTGGTTTTCTAAAATTGAGTCATTTTAATTGACCCTGTTACTTAATTCCCAATGCATCGGTCGTTACTGCCACTGGGGGCTCTCCCTTGTTGCTCCTCTCAAAAAGTATTCTCACTATAGCCCTCCTCAGTGCCAGCTAGTATATGCCTATATATAGTAGCGTACAGCTAGCATATTCAGAATTGTGTTAAATCCAAAGTCTCCAGACAGCAGATAATTTAAGAAACTGCATCTCTCTTGGCTAATAGGGACATAGATTTGCCATTCTTTATTGACTTCTTTCCATGTTTTTTTAAAATTTCTTTTACTTTAGATATCTTTGCCTACTGATCTGTAAGGGCTTACATTTCTGGGCAGTCATCATTGTATGTTGCACCCACTCCCATCTAATATTAAAAAATGAAAAGTTTTTTTTGTCAAAGACCTTTCAAGAAAAAGAATATCCTTCAGCTGCCCTCTCATACCTTAACTTTCTTTGAACAGTAATGTCGGCAAACACATGCAGCGTCAAACATGCTTATCAAGAAAATCATTCCAGTTTGAGAGCAAAACTCCCTTTAATATTCATTAACGGCCTCAGTTAAATTATATTGTATCCACCCCTGCTAGGCTGTTGTCTGGGAGAACAAGTGACTGTCCCTGAACCTTGGCTCTGCTGAGCTAAGTTAGAAGCAATTTCCAAAATCTGAGTGGTGCTCAGATTGTCTGTGTTAGATGTTCCAAAACAATAGCATCCCAAACCCACAACGCCCTATCATATGCAATAAAGAGAAGATCAACCTTCCAATGTCCAGGACCCTACATAGCCTTATCAGTCAAAATTAGCACCATAGCATCATCTGTAAATCAGTTGATACAAATGCACGTCATTGAACAAAACCACAAGATGGTCTTGAAATGTTGCTCAGCAAGTCAGGCCGTCTGAATTGCCCTTGGACAATGGTAGTGACCATACTCTTGGTGTTGAAGGTGGCCCCATGGGGCATCCTGCTTCTCAGGTGGAGGCTTAGTTTGGAAGCGCAGTGCACATCAGTTCTCTCACGGTTGCTTTGGTTGTCTGTTGGCTTGTGGTTGGATTTCTGACTTTTGAAAGCCATATATGACTTCATGTCCAGATTATTTCACAGATCATCTCTGTCTTCTTTTGCCATACTGCTGTTCAATCTGCCAGCAAAACGTTCTCTGTGAAGCCTTTTTGTCTTGATGTGTTGCGTGCGCTGCCTATTTTCTCTGTAGTTTCGGGAAAGAAATTGCATAGGAGAAAGGACAGTTAATTTCAGGGACTCAGCTGGTCTCTTCTCAGAAGGATACCCTCTTCACTCAAGGTAAATGGCTTATACAATGTTATTTATTATTACGTTATTAACTTGAAGCTTAGAAAATGTGGATTCTTAAGAACCTGGGACAGGCAATTTGTAAAAATCTAAATAACTCATAAATCTCATATTAAGGGTGATTTGCTAAGGGTTTTAAGAAATAGTCCTGTGAATGGTGAAGTACTGCAGTTTCAAGATGAGAGAGTCATGACAACCATGTGTTTGAAAGATAAAAATGGGAATCTCTTTGCCAAAGGCAAAGCAATGAAATAACCATATATTCTTCCAAACTTGACTTTTCTCCCCATTTAACTGACCTTGTATCATCTTGTGCTTCAGCACAACATGCTCGAGCGCAGTCTTTAAGGAAATGAAATGTGCCGTCTGTATTGCTGATATTTTTGTTAGATTAGAGTAATGTTTTTGAGATTGCTTTTGTGGAAAATTTAAAATCTGTAAACATGGGGGCCACTAACTTTACGTTGAGGGAAGATGTGTCAGCCCTGCTATTTGCAGTTGGTAGCAGTTGGTAATGTTTCTGTCATCTACTTACAAAGATTGCATCTGCCTTTAACTTTTCATATTGATGTACAATATAACATCAATATGTTTAGGGGGGAGTTCTCAGGATGGGACAGAATTTGCTGTGTGTTCTAAATATTTCAGATTAAAATGATTTAGCTGTATGCTGTTTTGGAGCCTCTCCCTTCAGTCATACATATGCACCTACTTTGCAGTTCATTTTACGGAAAACCTAGAACAAACTGAAGTTGAAAAATAGATTTCTGTTTTGGAATTGTGTATTGAACTTTTCTTTTAAGAGTTAGCAATAAACCCAAATCCTGACATGTTTTGTCTTATCATAGACTTAAATATTCAATGCTAACCATGCTGGGGGTTATTTGAGAGTGTAGTATTTCTGCTCAGAATTAGGTTTCTGTTAGAATATTGCATCTCATTTCCACTGCAAATAATTACCTGCATACCTAAATTTTGCTCTTTCTTTATTTAGATTAAATGAGTATTGTCTTCCATGTTTGAGAGCTGCCTTTTGTTATTACTGGCACTAGTAGCAAACCTGCACTTCTGTTGGACAAGTGAACAAGTCTGGTTTCTGTTGAACACTACTGTCACTGTTTTAAATTTTCCTTAATACCCTATATCCAGTGATTACTGTTGTATGAGCACAAGGTGGTTTTTTTTTTTATCTTTTACCCTCACCAAGTAAAATTTGAAGTTCTTGAATTTTCACAATACTTCAGTTGAATCTCAGTTTTGTCACATCAACCTCATTATAAAAAGCTGCACAGACCAATTGTCCTAAAGCTGATTTTTTTTCATATCAGAGTATTTAATTATTTTATTGTAAATCAAATGACTTCCAGCTGCTGCTACTTGTCCTTTCACTTTTGTTTTACTTGGTAGGCTGCAGTTTCTGGCTCTCGGTTTTCTCATCAAATAGTGTTATCTCTGACAGCTCTTGTAGTTTTCAGCAGCATTTGTGCTTGGGCTTAGTTAAACAGGGTTTTTCATTATTCTGTGTGATACTGATAGAAATTATCACCGGAACATTTTCAAACTCTTAATAGAAAAGCTAACTTTCTTTAGTTTCTCTTCTGTACCTTGTATCATCCACTGATACTCTGGATGTTTAATAATATCAAAATTTGGGGCATGACCCTGCTTTCTTGTGCACTGATTTCCTAGTGGTTAAAGCAAGAGGTCAGTCCTCAGTGTTTACTGTTCATCACTGTTTACCATTCAGCATTTACACTGACTTAGTGCTGTTTGACGTATTTGTAAGATTTGGCTAGAGTGGATGATGCAGCATTAAATTACCTCATTATTTATGCCCAAATTTGTAAAAAGCAACCGTCCCTGTGTTCCGATTTCTCCCATGTGAAGCTAGTTGTAAGCGGTAGCATCTCCCTTCTTCAGGGAGGTCTCCTGGAGGGATGTGAAAGCCTAGAATTTCAGGGTCTGCAAGATAACAGCCTCTGTGTGTTTCCTCCTTGCTGCTCATGGGAACTGGCTTTTCAAATGCACGGCAATGTCCACAAGCCAGGAGCAGTTACAGGATGACTACCGAACATAGACGAGACATGAGACTTCTATGACTTACTGGGAAATGTTAACTTTCTCTTCAGAGAGAGGTCTGGGTGCAGAGACACAGGTATTCATCACCAGGTATGGTAGAGTAATTTGCTGTGTCCTGAACTAAAGGTAGAGGTCCCACTTGCATCAAACACAACAGCAACTTTCTGTTTCAAGGAAAACCGCAGGCAATGTATCAAATCTTGCCGAGTTCACACAGCATTGCTGTTAGGGGCAGATGGAGCGTTGCACTGTGCTGCCCTGCCTGGTTATCAGAGACCATGAAATTTCCCCAAATGATTTCGTCCTTAATCCTCTACCTTGATTGAGCCGTATGATGCCATTTAGAAATATATATGTTTCTAGCGGAGACTACATGAAAGAAAACGTACCTTATACTTGGATAAATTAGTATGATTTTGATCCAATATTAATAATAAACATTTTCTACCACAGAAGTTGTCTAATTTAAACTTTTGTCTAATTTAAACCTCAGTCATTGAGTCTTGCCAGCTGTTGGTCTGCAGGTTTCAGGACCCTTTTATTATCAGAAGTCATTCCCATATAAGTACTTCTGTCCTGGGTTAAGGTGAAATAAAGAGTTTGAGCTGATTTTAAGAACATTCACTGAAAGGCACATTCTATAAACCTAAAAGTCTTGTCTTAAAAAGAAAAAAAAAAAAGAAAAAAAAAACCTCTTCATGATTTAACTACATTCTGTTAAAAACGGATGGTAGGACTAGATGTTATTGCATTTCTGTAATGTATCATGTTAATACAACATTTATTTCTATGCCGTAGTATTTCCACTCTGGTTCTGGTTTTCTCTGCTTGCTCAACTTCCTGTGCTGGGTTCCTCTCGTGTGGTGTGCTGTCAGCGCAGATGGAAGCAGCCCTCTGACTTGAACTTGTCTCTCTGCGGGTTGAGGCCCATCTCCACCAGAGAGCACCTCGTGGTGTATAACCCATAGAGAACACCAGCAAGCATCCAGAAGCAGAGACTCTGAGCAGGGGATCTGACCCTGAGCAGGAGCTGACCATTTCCAGATTGCACTGAAAGAACGTTTTTGTTTTTTTTTTTCCTCATATTCCTTCTTAATTAAAGGTAAGGAAATGAAGCAGTAGAGATTTATTAAAAAAAAAAAAAAGAAATCCCAACCACTCATTACCACCCATTACTCAAAAATCTCAGTTAACTGTAGTCATCAAACTTGTATTAAAAAAAAAAGTGCACAATTGTCAATGGACATGCCTATACAGAACTTAATTGCTATATATAGCACACACCGCAGTATTGAATTCTGCAGTTAGATATTGCAGAAACTTGCACACAGAATACTTCGTGTGGCTGGGTGCATGCTTATGAAGTTATGAGAGCCCTGGTAAGTTGTGTTGAAGAAGCATGGGCATTTTCATACTATGAAGAGAAGTCAACAGTAATATCTGAGAGGTTGAGAGAGAAGGGATTGTCTTTTCATTGCCCCTGTATGGACAGAAGTCACAAGGTACTTAGCACTGTAGGTGTATGTACTGCTAGTACAGAGACTGACTGTGAGAAGTGCCAAGTGCTCCAAATTCCACTGGAAGTACATTTGATACGATTCTTGTGTCCCTCAAGAGGAGATGCAAAGGTCAGAAAAACTAGATTTATTTACAGTATCCTATTTATTTTTCCTCAGCTGGTAAAAGGAAAAGGAAAAATCTGTTTAGTTTTCAGGTAATGGTGGATTAGGAGTTCCTGAACTGGTAAAATGTTGATATCATTAACATGTAAGTCAACAGGTTTTGACTTGAAAGTTTTGACTTGAAAACCCTAGCGTTTTTGTTAGTGTTCAGATAGGGGAATCTAAAAAAATGACCTAATATTTGCAAGCTGTATGCTTGCTTCTACGTTTATTGAAATGTAACACATGAAAAATCATCGCACTGTCTTTGTTCCTGTCCTGAGCAGTAATGTGCTTATTGTGCTTCGTCGAAGTCAGTCGTAACAGTTTCTGCTTGTCCTTCTCTGTGCCGGTGGGGGGCTTTGCCCTTCCAGTCTTTCTCACAAGCATCACTTAATGCTGCCTAGTCAGCTTTCCTAAAAGTCAGTGGCCTCTTGCCTGGAATAAAGCCTAACGAGTCAGCTTTGTAATCTTTCAAACACATTTTGAAGTGTCTTACTATTCTGCAGGGTAAACAAGGGCCATCACTATAGCTGGCAATTATGGTACCCCTTTGGGAACTCCAAACTGAGAGGACTGAAGGGATTATGAAGGTGGAATTGTATCCTTCTGGATATGGGATAAAGGGTGAGAGAGAAAAAGACTGCAAAGATGTTTTGGGATTGCTTTACCCATCCTTGCCTCAGGTGCGGGTATGTTAGAAAAGGGCAAACAGCGCCAGAGTGTGTCCTCATCTCTGCCCAATTCAGTCTTAAGAGAAAGTAAAGGGAAAAAAAAGAAAACACGAACTCAAGAGAAGTGTGAAAGGCATGCAATGAAAGCAGTTTTGTGTTTATCAATTTCAATT
>NW_009646401.1:106966-108769 GCF_000708025.1 Charadrius vociferus | reverse complement strand
GCGAGCGCACCATTCCCAGGCAGCTGCGTGGGAGCATAACGCAATTACTGCATCTCTCCCTTCCCACTGCTGGAGCTGCTCAGCTCCCCCAGCACCCCCCCTCGCTGCTGCCTGCGCTGCCGGGGCACGGCGTGCCACCACGGCCCCTCGCGGGGGCTCACCAGGGTGCCCGCTCTGCCCCTGCCCCCTGCTCCCAGCACAAGCTCGGTGGGCACAGAGGTACAGACATGCCCGTCCGGTGCGGGATGCAACAGGGTGGGCAGATGAGGGATGGGAGGTCTCCCCGGACCTCTCCGCAGGGGCTTGTGCACCAGCAGCAGCATCCCCACCCAGGTTGTAACCTTTCCTTGAATTTGGGGGCAGATCGGTCTCTTCATTGCCATCCTCCCTGGAACACCACGGAGCACAAGGCGACACTTCCACAGGGCTCAGGGACAGGCACACCCCCGTGTCTCACACGCTCTCTCCCATCTCCAGCCCACGCAACTGGCCAAAAGCTTTACAGGACACCCATTTCCAGCGGTAAAACCCCAGAGCCGCTCCTGGGTCAGTAACTAAACCCCAGCCACTCTCCTGTCTCAGGAGCCTCCAGATTTTGCTGTTTGTTTTATGAAAATGATGAGTCAGTTTTTAAACAGCAAAAGCCTGTGTTTATCTGTGTTTTTCTCTCAAAATGAACCAAAAATCTGTTACCATCAGCTCCTCTTCTCACGCCATATGCTGACTGTGCTAAGGCCGCCAGATTCAAAAGGAACCGTTAGCATCTTGTCTTGGGCGTTTAACGCGGCGCCTTTGGGGGCTTTCACTCTCCAACCACTCACAACCTGCAGCGGTTGAACGGAAACAGGGAAAAGAATCGCTGCAAAATGATGAATTTGGGTGCTACTTAACATCAGGGTGGTTAAAAAGCAACATTTTGCTGGGCAAGTTTGCTTTAAAGTGGGAATTCAGTCACAGAGAAACCCATGTGTTTTTAGGCCAGTTACAATCTATACGTTATCATTTTGCAAGCTTTCCCTTCTTCCAGGAACTCTTCACCAATCTGTTCCTGGAGAGGCTCCAGCACTTTTCTGGGTCGTTTCTCCGACATGAAGGATGCCAGTTGCCACCGGGCCTGTTTCAAGCCTCACTACGGCATTTTCTGGGGAGGCGCTTCTGGCTGGGAGAGCCACGAGGCCACTCAGCCCGTCCGTGCCGCAGTTTTCCAACTGCAAATGATGCTACTGACACATCCAGACCTTACTTGTGTCTTTGATTGCAGATTGCTGAGAAGGGAAAACGCTCTCTGCCAACGCCAACCCGTGCTGCTGCCCTGTTACCACACGTATTAACAGGTTATTTCACAAGAAAACACCAGTCCCCCTTTTTTCTCAGCAGCACCATAACCCAATGACTGCAAATGAGGTGGAACTTGACCCACGTATGGAACCGAAGCAGGAACCCAGCTCGCCGCTCTCCTGCACCGGCCTCTGGACATTCACACCACTCTTTAGGGTGATTTCTTGGGAAACAAGGCATGACTGCAGACGAATTCTGGCGAAACGGAGATCCCGTTTCTCACTACAAAAAAGCAACGTGACAAGGCTTGCCGTTAAACTCTTCCCGACCTGCAGCTGCCCGGGAAAGGGTGAGGAAGGACAACCCATACCCAGGTTTCCTCAGGCCCAACGAGGAGCCTGAACCGGGGTTGGGGACAACCTCCCGCCGCCCCCGGTGTGAGGGGCGGCCCGTGGCGAGGGCAGGCCCTGCACTCTTCAGCCCCGCACTGCCAACCCCACGCAGGCCCACCGGCCGGGAGGGAGC
>NW_009646401.1:103581-106355 GCF_000708025.1 Charadrius vociferus | reverse complement strand
CCCCCTCCGCCGTCGTGCGGTCCCAGCAGCCCGGCCTGCGCCCAGCGGACCGGCTGCGGGCTGTCCCGGGCCTTCAGGCGCCGGGAAGAGCAGCGTCCGGCCGCGGGAGCGAGCGTGGCACTGAGCTGTGTGCGCGGTTCTCCCCAGTATGCTCCGGCTCCAGAAGAGGCTGGCCTCCAGCGTCCTGCGCTGTGGCAAAAAGAAGGTCTGGCTGGATCCCAACGAAACCAATGAGATCGCCAACGCTAACTCGCGTAAGTGAGCGTCTGTCACGGCCATGCTGCGCGTCGCTCGTGTTGCCCTCTGGGAAAGGGATGCGTCAGGGATATGGGAAGAAGCTTTCTGACTAGCTCGGTAGCAGTGAGGTTGGCTTAGGTAAAGTTCTGACACTTGAGCAACAGTTTTCCACTTCAAAGTGGAAATGGGTCCGTCGGCAGGATTTGCAAAGCTCCACAGTGTGCTGACACAAACGTGGTGCCTGGTGAGTTCTTGGTAGTGGGTTTAGTACATGGTGTTCTCTGAGATAACTAGTGAGGTGTTAACGGTAGGGTAAAAAAACCAACTGGAGCAGCACGAGGGGCTTTGGGGGAAGGTCTGCCTTGCCCTTTGCATTGGAACCTCTTCATACAGGCCAGGTGGGAGTCTGTACTTGCCTCATGTGTCCTCTTGTTGCATGCAAGATGTTGACCATGCAGTTTCTTTCCATAGGTCAGCAGATCAGGAAATTGATTAAGGATGGTCTGATCATCCGCAAACCTGTGACCGTCCACTCTCGTGCCCGATGCAGAAAGAACACCTTGGCCCGCCGGAAGGGCAGGCACATGGGCATCGGTAAGATTCTGGCATCCCCCTCAGAACTGGAGCAAATGGCTGTTTTCCATGGTACACGGTCCACCTACAAGTTTACACTGAGCATCAGACTCTCTAAGAGTCTCGAGGCAGGGCCTGAAAATACACAGTTTGTATGTCAATAGTTCTCTTGTTGAAGTAAAGAGAAGGATTAAACACTCCAGCAAAAGCGCGTTGTTCAACTTGTAGAAATTTGGGCTCATTCTCATCCTGTTTTCCTTCTCTAGGTAAGAGAAAGGGTACAGCCAATGCTCGTATGCCCGAGAAGGTGACCTGGATGAGGAGGATGCGGATTCTGAGGCGCCTGCTCCGCAGATACAGGGAGTCCAAGAAGATTGACCGCCACATGTAAGCTCGCTGTGCCATGGCCAGCTTTGGGTCGCATGTCCACACATTCAGATACCCCTTTCTTGCTGTACGTGGCCTCTGCAGCCACCTCCTTCGTGTGCAGACTGGTGAAAATAAACCCTCTCCAGGAAGAGAGCTGCTCCAGAGTAATACCGGCAGTTCTCCAGACAAGCCCTCTGGCTGCTGGGAGGAGGGAAGAGCTGGTGCAGCAGCTTCCGAGCGACCCTGCTCCTCACAGTACGCTTGTGCGCATTGCTGCCGTGTGCCGGGAGGGGTGCGGGGCGTCTGGAAGCTGCACGGTGGTTTGATCTCCCCAGTGGCCTCCTTTACAGTCCGTTCTGTTCTGCTCCGTTAGGTATCACAGCCTGTACCTGAAGGTCAAGGGTAATGTGTTCAAGAACAAGCGGATCCTGATGGAGCACATCCACAAGCTCAAGGCAGATAAAGCTCGCAAGAAGCTCTTGGCGTAAGTGCTGCCTCACTGTTAAACTTCAGTCTTGCAGGTTGTGGAATCGATTTTTCTTTAAATAACTCTGCAGGCGGGTAACTGCGGGTGGCTGCTGCCACTGGTGGCTCTGTCTGGAGCCCTGGTGAAGAATCAAACCCAAACTGGGTAGGGCTGGCTTGAAGCAGAGAAATGGGGAATGCTGGCAGAGCTCTGTGCGTCCTACTGCAGGCGTAGCAGATGTTCGCTGCTCATGCAGCTGTAAACTGGTAGATCTACTGATCCGGCCACTTGGATCGGTAAATGATTGATGAGGGGAGGTGAGGAAGCGTAAGAGCCAATATATTTTAAAATCCTGTGTGTCCCCAGCCAGCCCGAATGGGGCAGTCTCCAGAGTCCGGATCCCAGCTCAAGCAGAGCTGAGAGCCCGGCAGGGAGGGTAGCAGTGCCCGACCTCCTCGCTTGGGGCTGAGCGGGACTGGGTTGGTACTGCTGGGAACCGCGGTTAGAGCTGTGGATGGCACATGAGCGCTGGAGCAAAGCTCACTTCAGCGACTGGTTTGGTAGACCAGGATCCTGTGGAGCGAAAGGAGGCTGGGGCTGGTGGTAGAGGCTTTCTGGGGGCTGTTTGAGGTGGTCCCTGCGCATTCATGAATTCTTTAACGCTTCTTGCAGCGACCAGGCCGAAGCTCGGAGGTCCAAGACCAAGGAGGCTCGTAAGCGCCGTGAGGAACGCCTGCAAGCCAAGAAGGAGGAGATCATCAAGACCCTCTCCAAGGAGGAGGAGACCAAGAAGTAAACGCTGGCTGTCTTGTGTACATAGTGTTTTCCATCCACAAGTGTTCAATAAAACACCACATCCAGGACTCCTCCCAGCCGGTCTTGTGCTCTCTCCGGGGTTTCTGGAACCGGGAGGGAAGGGCTGGGGAGGAACTGCCGCTCCCTGTCTCGGTGCTGGGTCCGACCTGCTTCTGGGAAACCAAATGAGTTGGTGGGCCAGTTCCTGATGTGAGGATGAGCCATGACCCCCAGGGCTGATGGCGGAGGAAGGACACGGGCAGGGCAGAGCCCAGTTCCTGCGCCCACAGCTCCTCTGTGCGCAGCCGCAGCCTGTTCTCCCAAAGGATGGAGC
>NW_009646401.1:91107-94476 GCF_000708025.1 Charadrius vociferus | reverse complement strand
GGGATGGAGCCGGCCGTGGCACAGGGCCCGGGGCAGCCCCAGCTGGCAAAACCCAGTAAAGTCTCATTTCTGTGTTTTGGCTCCGGGAACGGGTTATTTTTAACAGCGAGTCTGTCCCCTGAGCGCCGTCCGGTGCGGCCGCTGCTGGCGCGGAGGGCAGAGCCGGGCAGCGAAGCGAGACAGGGGACGCCTTCGGGAGGAAACGACTCGCAGGGCGAAGGACGGGTTTGGGATAAACAACCCGGCGGGACTTTCCCCAGAGAGGGAGGACGGAGACCGAGAGGAGCCGGAGGACGCGGGTGAGAAGCAGGGAGGGCACCGGGACATCCCCCGGATCGCGTCGCAGATCGGGGTGTTGGCAGAGACAGAGGGGACGGCAGTGAGTACGGGGACAGGGACAGACAGGGGCCCGGGGACCCATCGCTGGGGGTGTGAGAAACCCCCCCAACCCTCCCCAAACCACTCATGGCCAAGGGGAGCCGGAGCTCCGTCCCACGCGCCCTTTCCCGACCGTCCCCTCCATCGCCGGACCCTCACTGAGCCGCAGAGACCACACGCAGCTCATCATACACACCAGGGACAACTTTGCTACATATACGTATATATACATATTTACTCTTAGTTAATGGCATTATTATACCCACACAGTGTCAAGGGAAGCACAGATTACAATATCATTAAAATAACATTTGACAGATCTCTCTATAGTATACATATAATCAAGGGAGCGTATGACAAGGTTCCAGCTCGCGTGTCCGGTACATCAGCCCGAACAGACACCGTGTGTCCCCCCCCGAGTTTAAAAACGGGTTAAAAATAGGGAGGAGGATAGTCCCGTCCCCCGACACGGGGGGCTGTGGGCACAGCAGCCCCCAGGGGGGTCCTGCGCCCGCTGGGCCAAGGGGGGGCGATGGGAACGGAGCCGGAGGACGAGAATGTCGAACACGGGTGGTTTGCATAGAGAGGAATAATCCCGTTTTAGCCGACACCGAGTTAGCAGAGCCCACGGGGAAACCCACAGTGAGGTCGGACGGACCTTCGGGGATGGAGGAAGGGCGGCGGGCGCAGCGCGGAGCCCCGGGGGAAGGCAGGGTGAGGGGTGGGGGGTGCTGGCAGAGGGTGACCCCCCCCTGCAGGCTGAGTGCCCTCCCGGGGCAGGACAGGGGGGGACAGAGCCCGGTCAGCCCCGTGGTCTCAGGGGCTGGTGGGGCAGAGGATGCACCTCGAACCGGGACACCTCCTCAGCTCTTAAAAAGAAAAAAAACCACCCAAATAATCTCCGACCCTACGGGGGTCAGCTGCAGTGCTGGGGGAGCGGGGACAGGCGAGGTCTCAGCGGTGATGGGATCCTGTGCCGAGATGTCCCCTCTGCGCAGGAGCCCTGGCGACAGCGGCCACCAAGCACTGGGGCAGGAAGGGTCCCCGGGGCAGCGGGGGCCGGGAGGGCACGGTGGAGGCTGAGGATGGGAGCGAAAGAGGAAAGCGGTGTCTCCCCCCGCCACGCATCGATTTTTGACCCCGTGCAACTCCTGCGGCCGCAGCACCGGGAGCCCGGCTCCCGCGAGCAGAGCCG
Organism: Charadrius vociferus; assembly: GCF_000708025.1. NCBI lineage: Eukaryota > Metazoa > Chordata > Aves > Charadriiformes > Charadriidae > Charadrius > Charadrius vociferus. The sequence continues at coordinate 92,903 of NW_009646401.1, read as the reverse complement.
AGCGTCTCCGCCGGGCACGGAGGGAGAAGGGGAGCCCGGGTGCCAGAAACCAAACCAAACCTCACCCCAAAACCCACCCCCGCCCCAACCACACAATCCTTCATCAGAAGAGGAGGAGATGTTTTAAACCTTATTTTCGGGGCAGACCCCCACCACAGGACACCGTAGCGAAGAACCTTGTCATACTCATCTCCCATCCACCCCACCGCAAAGAAAGAAAAATAAAACCCCAAAACCATGAGAGCATGGGCCAGCCACGAACAACAGATTCAGAGCAAAGTGAAAAAAGGAAAAAGAAATTACAATGATGTAGGAATTTGTTACTTAAATGACCCTTGTGATGGCACGTTACACTTGCCACATCCTTTTCGGGAGTGGTCACAGAATCGGGATGAAAAGTGCTGCTGTGTGACTCCAAAGACCAGAAAAACCTAATTTTTGGTTGTGTTAGACCTCCTCACACCACCTCCGCGGAAGATCTCGACGGCACTGGTCCCACAGGTCGTTTCCCAGGAGAGGGCCCTTCGTCTCCGCTCCTGAAGTCGAAGGGCTCCCGGGGACGGTGCCGAGAGGCAGCTCCGGGTTATGGCACACACAGCCCTGCGGGACACACGGCTCAGCCGCCGCTCTCCGGCCGTGGGACACAATTTCTAGCGCGGGCAGTGGGGCGCACACTGGCTCCCGCGGGACGGCGTGGGGCAAACAGCTCCCGGCCTGACGTCGAGGACGTGATGTGCCTGGACCAGCGCAGAGGCCGGAAAAATCGATTCGAGATTGAGCCGGGGCTTGGCTCCTCCCTGAACTCAGCAGAGCCACTGTTTCGCAGCACCTACCCCTCAAAACGACGGTACAGACATTCCTCTAATTGATGGCCCCCGAATCCCAGTGCTCGATGCCCTCTGTGGCCACCGGATCAAACCCAGGGCCAGTAACTCACCCCGCAGCCGGCGCTGCTGCGGCCCCGCAGACGCGGCATTCCCAACCGCAGCCCACGCCGGTACGCTGCCGCGCGCCCAGAAGGATTTGGGTTTTTTTGCTCTACAAAAGGTATTCCTCTGTAAGACACGGCTTGGAAAATGGTGTTTATTGGTATTTATAAATACAAACATAAGGAAGAGTCCATTTGAAGACGGATAATTGACTTAAAAGGACACTGTCAAGTAGTTTGAGCTACCTTAATGCTGTCACCCTGTCTGGAAAAGAAAAATTAAAAATAATAAAATGCTTTGGGTTCTGTACGCTCGAGTTCTCCCTTGAAAACTCTGCTCTGTCACAAAGAAATCAGTCAGCCAACACCGCCGTGGCTCACAAACCCGTTTCAGCCCTCCCCTGCCGCGGTACTAAACCAAACCAAGTGTTTTTCCCAGAGCTGTGCGAACGCTGTGCCCACACCGTGCCCGCCGGGCGCTGCCCCGGCACAGTCACGCCGATACCACGGGAAGCGCCGTTCTCTTCTGCCCACCCTGAAAATCGGAGAAAGGAGTTCTGCAAATGAAGGAGGGGACCATGCTCGTTGAGGGGAGAGAGGGAGAGAGAGAGAGAGAATCCACAGCGCTAAAGAGGATTTGAATAAATATAATGGATTAAAAGCATTCTACAGGAACGGAGTTGACAGTATCCTTTTAAACACAGCGCACTGGATTTCCTCCCAGCGGACTGCGCATCTGCAAGACTTCGTTAAGCATATACAGCTGGGCCGGGGAAATTTAAGTCGCAGATGGAGGGGGTACAGCTTCGGTGGTACTAAGCGCCCCTCCTGCCTGCCCCGACAGCTTGGGCGGCGCTAAGTGGGGGGG
>NW_009646401.1:68324-90962 GCF_000708025.1 Charadrius vociferus | reverse complement strand
CGCTTCCTCGGCCGCGGGCAGCCGGCACGGCCGGACAGACGTGCTCCTCCGCCTCACGCAGCCGGAACCGTCCGCAAACACGAGCGCTCCCTTCCGTCCCGGGGCGCAGACAGAAGGAAAACCACAATTACTTACACGTCAGCTCATCTTCCACAAACCCGTTAAAGAGTTTGACCGAGTTCTGCCCCATTAAAGCCTTGGCGTCTGCCCATCTATTCACAGGTTTCAACCTGGGCGTCTGGAACCACCGGCACCGAGGAACCGGGCGCTCGGAGCCGGCCCGGGCTGCCGACGCTCCTCGGAACCACCCGGGCTCATCTTGCCCAAAATGCCTCAAAACCGGCTGCTACGAACACGGCCCCCCACAGCTGGGAAGGACCGGCAGGCAGCAAACCCCCACTTCCCTCCGCCCGACGGTTCCTCCTCCGGGGCAAGACACTTACCTGCGGAAGATGCCAAGTCAGCAAAATCCCCCCAGTGCTCACGCCTCAGCGTTTAAAAAAAACCCACGACACTAACGGAGGGCGCATTGTCGGGCCGCTGTTCCTCCCGCTTCCCCAGCGAGTCATTACTTCTTCATCAGCGCAACACGCGAAAACCACTCTACTCTGCTTTTCCTCGGGGGCAGGACGAAGGGTCGGAGGGAAAGGACAGGAGGAGCAGCGGACTTACAGTCACTGGAACAGAGACTATAGCTTTTTCCCCCTATATCAAGAGTTATATTCTTGTCACTGGGATAAAACCTGAAATGCAAAACAAATTCCGACACCCAACGGCTGATAAACACAGGCCGAGAAGCCGACAAGAGCCCGGTCTGTAGTGCAGCTCGCTTTCTGTTTAAAAACCTTCCGAACAGGCTCTTCCAGGCTCAGGCTTCTAATGGTAAAAAGTATTTTTTTGTTTTTTTTTTTTTTTTAAATTTAAGTTATCGATTCACAACGTTTGTTTGGTAAATCTCAAAAAATTACTGAATTAGAAATCTGTAAAAAAAAAAAAAAAAAAAAAAAAAAAAAAAAAAAAAAGAAGTAGGAAAAAAAAAAAAACCAAAAACCAAAACGGAGCCCGACGTTACAGATTTCAAGCTATATCACAACAATCTAGGAAGCCTCCGAGCTGGATGCTACAGAACACAGAAGAAAGAGATGAACCTTCAACGTGAGCATGCTCAGGGTGGCCAACAGGGAACGGGAAGTCGAGAAGCACAAGTAAATCATGTCTGACGACAGCTGCTGCTTCATTCCCTCACCGAAAAATGGACACAAAAAGTTGTTGGGGTTTTCACGTTTGTTGTTGGGTTTTTCCTTCCCCCCCCCTCCCCTTCTGGACAAGAGATGCAGGGTTAAAGCATGTTCCTTTCCTCTCCCCCTCTCCCCGCTTCAAAAGCATTTCAGTTACTATTCCAACCTCGCCAGCAGCAATGGTCATCCTGGGTTGGCAAAAGCCCTCCCCTCCTTACCGCAGTGATTTCATCTGAGCATGCCCAGTAGGAATGGTTCAGAATTATACCAATCCACCTACAGCAAAAGCCAGCACAGCTCCGGCTCCGGCTCCCATACCGCAGAGTTCACCAGTTTGCCGGAGGAGGTGGGGCGCGTGTACGTATGCGTATGGGTGGCTACAGGGGCCCGGCACCGCAGCCCTGCTCGCTGGCCCTTGCAAATGACACTGGTATCGCTTTCCTTGAAGATACTGGTGTCCACCGTAATTCTACAAGTGTAATTAAATACTCAGTTCGCAAGGACGACCGCTTCCAGTGTCATAGGATGATGCAACATCTGCAGAAGCGTTGTCTGCTGCCCCCGACCGAAGGAGGTGGAGTCACGGGCGCGAAGTAGGCATGGACTTTAATATTGGGTAAATGGGTCTGCAAAGACAAACGCAACGTGTCAGGCGAGGAGGGCAGTGGCAGTGCCGCGGTCAAACAGAGGGGCTCAAACAGGCTCCAAACTAACGCCCATGCAAGCACTGGAGTCCAACTCTACCAGTTCACCAGCGGGATTTCCCACACACTGTGCATTGGGAAGTTCTTTCTCCTACCAGAAAACAATTAAAGGGAATAAGAAAAAAGGATGTTCTTTCCTCCCCACCGATCCTGTGCTCACCACATCGTCTAACTGGGTGGATCTGTGCTCTCATCGCAAATAAAGTGTTACTGCCCCGCTTCAACAGAGGGAGAAATAGACTGGGGAGGGAACCACTGGGACACAGAGCACCTCAGCTCACCAGAGCACCCTGGCCCCGGCCCACTCCCCTGCAACAGACCGGCTTTATACGGGATTAGCCGGAGTTATTTATACGGGAAGCGTCAGTATAAAGGGCACTACAATCTACGCTGAGCGTATGAGGTAGCTGAGAGGAGGTGCCGCTCTCCACATTTGCCGTGGCACCAACTCTCGGTCCCGCGGTCAGAGGAGCACTGTCACCTACGAGCGCTCGTGGAACGAGCACTTGCACCCCGGGTCTCCTCTGCTCCTTGCTGCGGCTACGCGGGGAACACAGCAATTCTCCCTCTTCCCCACCAGCCAGCGTTCATCCCCACCCCATCTTCCGAGTGCAGGACACTATTCATTTCATAGATGATGGTTCTCACAATACTTTTAAGAATGAGCACCAGATCATGAGGCATCTGAAACCTCAGCCCTCCCTCCTCCCCGCCGGATAAAGTGTTCAAGTCATAGCGTTAGCTCGGGGTTTGGTTCTTTGGGGTTTGGTTTTTGTTTTTTTTGTTTTTTCTTTTTACCCTGAGTCTCTTGATCCCTGCCCGCGTGATTTGCTGACAGTCGTACAGTTCTATCCTCTCCAAGCTGTGGCAGCTTTTCAGGTGCTCCAGGGAGGCGTCCGTGATCAACGGGCAGTTGTCCAGCTCGATCACCTCCAAGCGGTCGTGCGCGCAGGCGCCGTTTCCCAAGTGACGAATCCCATCGTCCGTGATCAGCTCACAGTGGGACAAACTCTGCATCCAAAGAGAGCAAGTTAGCAGCCTCTGCCACGGGCGAGCAGAAGCCAACAGCCTGCCGGGGGACGCTGTGGGACAAGTGAGACGGTGGCCTCCGTTTCACAGGTTCAGACTGGTTTGCCACACCGGTGTTTTGGACAGGTCATTACTCCCTCCCTGCACCGGAGCCGCTGCTGCATTCCGGACTGCAGGCACTGGGCGCCTGCAAGGGGAAAACTCCCGTCGCCGAGGCGCAGTGGGAAAAGCAGATCGCCAGGGAAAGACGAGACCCCCCAGGGCCAGGGGACAGGACAGCACAGAACACCTCTGCTACCGAAGAATTCACCTTTGTAAAACCTGTGGCCTTGCACACCGTGGGAAGGACCCTGTCACGGGGTCTCAGAACCAGCGGAAATGTAACTCGGTGCACTTTCGGGGGAGTCGCATCTTACAAGTTCCGAGGAGGAAGCGGGGCTTGAGCCAGGAGATGGTGGCAGCCTGCAGAAGGGACGGCTGCACAGGAGAACCCCCTGACTGCCGCCCCCCACCTCCCAGCACAGCTCTTCTCGTGATGGCAACAGAGCAGTACACACAGGGACACGGGGGAGACCGAGACCAAATTCCCAGAGAGGGAACATTGTTCCCAAGAGGAACGATGCGTTCCGGATCTCCGCTGCCCAGCTCCACGCTACAGGCGAGTCGGGCTGCAGTCTCCTCTCCTGCAGACGGACGGACAGCCCGGTTTGTGCACAGGCTCTGCTAGGTGTGCTGGGGACAGCCGGGGACTGGTACCGGGAGAATCCAGTGTCCTAAACTCCTTTTCGGGCAGCTGTGGGTGCCTGGCGTACGATTAATGCTAGCAGTAGGGGAGGGACAATAGGTTCTTCAGGGTCAAGTTTCTAGCTGAATTCTTCCAAGCCTTCACAACACGTCCATGAAGTCAAAGAGACAAATCCCCACAGGCAGTGCTTAAAATCCCTTTGTTTATAGAAAGAAAATGCCGAAAGTCTCACTTATAATACTCACAAGAACCTGAAGCCGCGGACAGTGTATGGAAAGCTGGATTAGTGTACTGTCTGTTATCTGAAAAAAAAAAAAAGGAAAAAGAAAAAGCCCTTTCATGCTGGGTGCTTTGCACAAGGACTTTCCCCCCAGTGAAAGAAAAACTGCGAATTTTTGCCTAATCCGTGCCAGCACTCCCCACAGTCTCTCCTGAGCCCCTCAGGAACTCATCTCCTGCGTGACCACATTTCAGACGCAGATTGTTCCACTCCTTTACAGAAACCAACTCATATCCCTAAAGGACTGTTAAGACATAAGTATTGATGGTTTTTTGAACGTCCTTAAGTAGCTCTTAGGAAATAAGCTCACAATTAAGAGAAGGGAGGGAGCAAACCTCTTCAACACAACAACAACAACAACAACAACAACAACAACGTCTCCTAAACGGAGCAAACCTCTTCAACACAACAACAAAAACGCGTCTCCTAAATGTTTGTGTCCCAAAGTACAAGAGGTGTTCAAATCCCCCTCTAACAACCTGGTGGATTGCCGAATTGCTCCTCTTTACCCTTCAGAAAGAAAGAGGCTCAACACAACGGCTCTCTAATCTAAAAGCACTCAGAAGGGAACTCGCTGGGCTGCCTTTGTTCAAAGCAGTCAGTCCAAGGACACAGCCCGATTTTCCTTCTTCCTTTTTTGGGTTAACTTTAAATCACTTCCTGTCTGGACTATTGTAATTTCCTCTTGTGATCTCCTGAATTTCTGCCCTGTAAACATCAGGAAGTACAGAATTCTGGAGTCACGCCGTTCTCATGGCAGGAAGCAAAATCCTATTACCTCCACTGTCTTTATCTGACCCACTTTCCAATCTACCCTCAGGGTCAGAGATTTTTCAGGGGATCCTGAGCGAATTCAACTATTTTCTCCGCAAATGCTACCTTGAAACGGTTATCGGCTTATGGCACGTACCCTACAGAACAGCGTGCAGCCATATACGAGAGACCTCCTTAAAACCCACAAAGACAGCGGCAGCGCAGGGTGATAAGAGAGTCGATAACTTACATCCCACTGCTCATGGCAGCACGAGCACCCCGGTTTTATTTCAAGTTGTTGCCACGTCCTCTATAAAATCAGCGCTGTTCAAACAACCTGGCTATGTTTTGTCAAACCAGAGGTGATTTCCATTAGTTCTAGCGATACATGAAGAACAAACCTTCCCGTACCTTAAGAGAAAAGATCTTACTCTGGGACTTGATCTTGTGTCAAGGGTCACAATTCACACATCTATTACGTGACCTTCAGGACACGTCTATCACTATTAAAGGGTTTTTTTAGTATTTACCGCAGCAGTCATTACTATGATATACGAACAAATGATCAAACTACAAACCCAACATTTTCTTGTCCAAATACATCCAATCTTCTTGCTCAGGATTCTAAATCAAGTTCTCGTTTGGAGACAATCTACTACTTTTTCACCATCTTTCTTGTGACTGTGCTAAAAGCGAAACAGCCAGAGGCGGCACCTCTTACCTGGACGCACTCTTCCAGGTCCATTTTTTCAAGCTCATGGCAGTTCTGGGAACAAACAGAAGACCAAACACACAAACTAAGTGCAAAGTTCAGGCAGCAAATATAAACAAAACTACAATAAAGACAGTTCTTTTTAAAAATGAAGGTTTTTTTCTCCATGAAACGTCATGACTGGAAGGAAAGTTTGCTGCTTCCTTACCGGCAGCACCCAGCATAGTAAAGGAAATCTACCAGTTTCACTCATTTAAAGGCCCAGAAGCTTCTTTTATTCATAGAAAGTAAAGGTAATTAAATTCAGGGTCACTTGTACACAACACATTAATCCAGAAAAACAAACAGTAAAGTTTATAAATCCCAAGTATTTAAGGCTTCAGGTGGTTCGGATGCACACCCTCCCAGGTGCGCAGGTCAGGACAACGGCAAAGATCACAAACGACCCGATTCTCGTAACTTAGATCCCACTCAAACGTGGAGATCAAAAGCATTACAGAAATCTACGTTCAAGAGAAAATTACTGTTTGCTCACATCTATCGTGAAAAGAAAGCAAAGATACTTGACGAAAAACCGGCAAGGAGCACTTACCCTAGCTAGAGTGGTAAAGCCCACGTCTGTTAGTTGAGAACACCTTGCAACTTCTAATATTCTGCACAGAAAGAATTTATAATAACCATGGTGGAGTCATTTTGCTTTTCAGAGTGTTTCATTAAAAGCTTCCAGCAACCCAGAAAAGTTTGACCCGGTTTAGGCTGTGCTCTCTGAGAGGATAATTTGCACAGAGCATCCACCCTCTATACCTGAGTGTAGGTCAGAAAAAAAGAAGTCAGGCTCAAAGGGAACGCCGAGGGTCGTCCAGTCCGCACCCCGCCACGAGGCGGGAGCTCTAATCCGACAAGTCTGGGACTGAGGTGCTCTTAAAAACCTCCACTGCTGGACGCTCTACAGCCTCCCCGAGTGATCTCCTCTGGTTTCCACCCAAAACACAGACCCCACCGTGAACCCGGGTGTAACACACGACGGCCTGGCAGAGGAGCGTTAGAGAATTACTATTTAATGCCACAACAGAAGAGTCTGAAGTCTTCTACGAGGTGAACTGCTCGCTTCTGCCACCAACTTTCTGGCAGACAGTTACCGCAGCTCGAGAGGTTTGCTTCACCACATGCACATATTTATCTACCTTCTAGAAAAAGAAAGCCAACTTGTCTAGAGTGCGTTACGCGTTTTCCCGCATGGAGCTTAACACTGTAAAGCTGCAGCTGAACATAAACACAGAAACCGTTTGGAACCCAAACCACGTGTTACCTTCCTGTTTCCATACACTCGTACGCTGCTCTTTGTACCCACAATTCTTTAAATGAGCTTATCCCAGAAAACAGTTGTGTTTTTTTTTTTTTTTCTCCTGGAAGACACGTGTTCTATGCCATTTAAAGCAGGCCACTCAGCTGCTACAGATGTCAGATAATAAAACTGTCTCTTCTTTCTGCACCTGGCCATTTTCTGAGTTATAGAGAAGTCTTCCTGACAAAACTTGTCCTAATAAAAAACCAAAGTCTTAAAAAATAATGATAAAAAAAAAGCAAGCCCCGGCAGAGATGCCGCTGGAAGCCCACTCTGTCGAGCAGAGCGAGAGTTAGCACAACTTCCATCTGCTACAAAATCAGCATGCAAACCCTGTTCATATCACGTGTCGAGAGGAAACAATGTTGTTTAAATGTCTTTTCAGTTCCCAATACCGAAGTAATCTAACCTCAACCGGTTTTCATGAGAGAACAAACGTAGATGCACAATGGTGTAAAAGGAGACCGCTCCTAAGCGAGTCCATCGGCAGCAAACGCCACCACCGCACGGAGCTCTGTTACCAGTTTTACTCACACACGTTTAGAAACCAGAACTTTGGGTACAACTACCGCCATCCCACAGCGAGTGCCTGGGGAAAAGCTCAGTGAGAAGCAGCGCGCTTTCACAAAGACCTTCAGAGTCCGAACCAGCTCAAATATTACGTGACCATGACATCAAGATCCTTTGCTCAACGTGCAACGGGGTCGCCGGAGCTCGGGGAAGTCCGCAGCGAGAACTTACCTAAGCCTCGGGCAGTTCTGTCCCAGGGCATTCAAGATGGCATCTGTAATGTTAGAGCAGCCTGAAGCACACAAGGATTGTAACTTGTGGCATCCTCTGCATATTGTAATGAGACCATCATCTGTTATTTGCTACAAGAAAAACAATAAGAACATCACAAGCCATAACAACGTAGGTGGAGGTGCAAGGCACCGCGTATTTTCCTTCTCAGACTTCCAACCAGGCGCTCAACCGAGGCCAAGTTACCCTTCTTTCAACCCAAAAAAGCATTAAAATATTTCACTGGAGCAGCTGAAATGGGATAAGCCACACTGAAGTGACTCGTAAACATTCGGAAAGTGATTCCACATGCAGGGAAATGTTTCCGAGCTCGGGCCACGTGAGCGATGGGGGAAGGCCGGCCAGCCCAGGAACTGGTAAAGCTACTCCTTAGAGATGCCCGGGAAGGGCGGCCCCGCAGCCCCCGGCGGCCTTGCCCACCGCCCTGGAAAAGGGAGAGAGTGTCCAGTTACCGCGTCAGACTGACTGCGCGACGGTATGTACAAAGAGCCCGATTCCAATTGCTTTTTTGGCATAAATATAGGTTTTTGGCACTGCAGAATAACTGGTTGAGAGCCCCTCTTTGCAGGGAAACCGCACTTCTCGGTTCCATTTTACAGAGAGCAGAGGAACTGCCGGGCCACATCGCCGCACCAACACTCCGGCCCCACGGAAAGAATTTTTCCAGCTAGTCCTGTACATGAGTTTGGAAGCCCCGTGGGCAGGGCAAAGAGACAAACAACTCTGACAAAGCCAATGCTGTGACACTCTTTAGGGGGCTTATTCAACATTACTGAGCGCTACCAAAAAAGCTGTTTTTCATCAGCTATTTTTAAAAGTCTCGTAAATTTACAATTGCCCCCGTCTGCACAGACGACGGCGTTTCTGGGATGGAGCACATTCTGCACGGTTCTGCCTAGAGACGGCCTCTACACGCACAGTGCTGGCCGAGCTGGGAAATCATAGGAAGCTTTACTTACTAAGCATGTTTGAAGGTTTAACGTCACCAGTTCGGGACAATGCGCACCAATGTATTTCAGAGCTTCATCCTCGAGCTGGAACGAAAAATTTAGAGACCGAAGCAAACTGTTAATACTTGAAGCAATCTTCAAAATCAAGCTTTGAGAACTGGAAAGCATCTGTGGTTTGGACACCTATGGGGGAGGAGGGCAATGTGCTGCAGTCAAAATACACAGCAGTAAGCGCATGCCTTCTTGGTTTGGGGTATTTTTTGGTTTTTTTTTGGTTTTTTTTTTGTTTGTTTGTTTTTTTTTTTACCATTTCAGGAACAGAGTTCAAAGACTGACAACACTAAGTTACTGATTTAAAGAAAAGCTGATCTGGTCAAACATGCATAATTAACAGCCAAGCTGTGAAATCAGAAACCATTTACAGGAATTAAGGAAATGCTTCACTAGCGAGGGCCTGTAAGTAACGCTGGTTTTATATTGCAATACTGGAACTAAAAAGAAAAAAAAAAAGAAAGTCATTTCAATGTGAGGAGCACAAACATATCCAGGTTGCTTTCTGGTGCTAAAAAAGCCTGCTATTCTTAAATCTATAAGAACAGATGGCAAGTAATTGATAACAAGGATGTATTGCCATCAATATTACTCACGACTCCATAAATTACTAGCAACTCAAGCTGTTTCTATGACCTGAATTCTCAAAATAGACTGAGATTGTTATATCTTTAATCAAGTTATTTTTACAGCCATGTATACCCATCTCACGTGTTAAAAATCCAACGGTAGCATAAATTTAGAGGAACTACTGACTACAGCCCTTACAGCTGAGCTTTCTCGTGCACGCAAGGGTATCGCTGCTCCGTGCACGTAACCCGCGTATTACTGCTCTGCTCGGCACTGTAACCTTTCAGGACTTTCTGTGTCCATGCACAGGGGCAACACGCTTTTTGCAAAATAAAAACATATAGCTGTTTATCTATACACAGCAGATGGAAACAGCACTTGTTGACTCATCTTTAGGGAATCCCTACCCCGAAGAAAAAAAAAAGAAAAAAAAAAGCTAAATCCAAACCAAGGAAGTGCTGTCAATGTTCGGGAACGAGGACCTAACGGATCAGGATCATTTTCAAGGTCTACCTCGAGGCTCTCAAACTCTCGGGAGTCTCTGGGTCACAGGTTTCCACTGCTGCAAGGTCAGCTTTACTCTTCTTTTTCAGTGACATGATTCTGAGATACACATTTGCACCTTTCTAGCCTATCTGTCTGCATTAAAAAGACACCGGCCCACTTCAGTTTAAAAAAAAAAAAAGAAAAAGAGTTAGTCCCCACATTCTTTGTGAAATAACTCTGCAAGGAACTCCTTCTCCTTAAGAGTAAAGCTCAAGGCTGATGTTCCCCACGCCCCAGTTGATAATTGATATAACTCCTTAGTAAAGTGGTAATACAGGGAAGTATTTAACTTAGAATTTTCAATGATTCACCAGGTAAGACAGTAAAGAAAGATCAAACAAAGTTAATTAAGTAACAAGAAGTATAACAAGGGGAAGAAAAAAACCCCTTTCAGCTGTACCACTGAGGGCACCATCTATATATCCCGAAGTAGAAGCACCACAGCCTCTTCACATTACTCTGTCAGAGCTCAAGAGCGATACGATACACTCGAGGGAACAGTACTGTGTTCCTGACTGGCTGCAGAGATGTCTTTCCAAGGACTCACATACACAGTGATTCTCTTCGACTAACTGGAAGATCCAAATGACACGTAGAGGAAATTCTATCACCAGCGCAGACGAAAGTACTGTCGTGCTTTCTAAAATTTTCTGAGCCTTCAGAAATGGATGGGTCTAGCCATGAATAACAAAGTTATCTCCTCTTTAAAAAAAAGTTTGCTCAATGTGTTCCCAATGGGGGAAAAAAATGAAGAATGATTCTACAGCTAGATATGCAATTTGTTCACTGTCCCACTATTCATGCTGAGCTCAAATCTATTAAAGAATTTCAATAAAAGCAGTTAATCTCCAACAGACAGATTGTGAGTAATTTCAGTAACGTAACATTTCTGGAAATAGAAAAATCCACAATACTTCATCACCATACTTTCAGTTACAGCAGAAATACGCCAGCTGTGGTTACTCAATTTGCACCCTCTCCGTGGAGCCGTACCTGCGTGCAGCCCTTCAGAAACAGGGCTTTGAGTCCGCCACAGCCTCTCACCAGAGCCTGGATCCCGTCCTTAGTCACTTGGTCGCACCAGGAGATGTTCAGCTGTTCCAGCAGTGGGCATCCCTCACTTTGGAGGCGAAAGGAAAAGCGTGCGGAAACTTGGTTTTGTTTTGGAAAGAAATCCCGCTTCAAGCCAGAATCGAGGAAATTCCCGTTTCTGGAACCCACATGAGCACAGACTGCCCCCACAGCCCACACCCCCCCAGGGAACGCTGCTGTCAAACACCATCTCCAGCCGCGAAGAGCTCTCCACAGGCAGCATCAGGAGCTCTAAAGCAAGGTATTAGGGTAAAAGACAACCGAGTTATCCCATTTTGGACACCCCCCAGCTCCTATTCAAGCACAGACACTGTTTACGGCCGTTCTGGATCCGAATACAGCCAAACCCAGAACGGGGATTGACTTCTGCCATGCTGCTTCTCACCTTCCAGGTGTAACTTTGCATTTGCAAATAGCTGCCAGTAGGAGTAACACTCGAGTACAATTTGTAGTTAGGAAGAGATATACACGCTATCGTGTATTTAAGATAGCTGCAGCACACATTTGACCGTGTGAAATCAGAGCCAAGGATGAAGACCCTCAAGGGAAGGAAAAACCAGGCTCAAAGTATTTTAATGTAGCTACAAAAATAATTTAATTGTTCATTTGTTCTTTCAAATCCATGTTTTCTTCTGGTGTCTAGATTCACCCTCCAGTATTTTTTTTCCTCCGTGACACAGCTTTCCTGTATTTTCTTTTATTCCACTGGTATATCACTTGATTTTTTTTTTTTTTTGAATAATAGCTTGGCCTCTATTGTTACCTTCAGTGTTATTTTTGCCTCCATTTCTTTGTCCCAATATCTTCCCACCAATGTCTGTCTGTCCCTTCCTTTTCTAGATTACTGGGCAATTCCATTTAGCAGATTTAAGCAGTTATATGTCTCCTAAGCAGTTTAAAAAGACAGATAGTCACACGCTGGTGTTCACCTTCTAGCTATGTAAACAACTGCTAAGTACGCACTGGTACTCTTAATGAAGAAGTTGACTGTTAGTAAATAAAAGGCAGACTAAGACCTTTGTCTCCCCCAAAATCCCAACTCCAAGACTTTAACAAAATAAAGTTGTTCTTCTACTGCGCATAACCACCAGGATGGACACAAACAAGGTGGAGGGCAGCTTTACTGAGTCCTCCTCCTCCGTCTGCAAACCAGGAGCCGCAACGCGCGAATGCTGAGCTCCGAACACCTGAATTCTAACCAGGGTTACACCTCGCGCCACCCCAGTCTCCTCCAAGGCACACGAGACCCGAGGCAGTGGTGGGTCACGCTACCCGGAATCAACCGGCAAAAGGCAACGGTGCCGACTCCTACCTCAGCGCTTTCAGGGACAGGTTGGTTATTGACGTGCAGGAAGCCAAATCAAGGTGCCTGAGTTTCGAGCAGAACTTACTGAGGCTGGTACACGTACTGAAAGAGAACATACAAGACACACTCATGCAACGGATTTATTCAAAGTCATATACCTTTCATACGACGTGCGCTGTATCACCCACCGCACGCACAAGCCCGTTGCCTTAAAATGGAGGCGGAGGATATAACGTGGTGCACACAGGAAAGGGGACGACCGGGCGAAGAGCTGCGAATGTTACTCACGCATCTGTGATCTTGGTACAGCCATTTAGGTTCAACACTTCGATATTTCTGCAGTTCTGTGCAAACGTCCTTTAAAGAAAAGGGAAAACAAAGTATTTTTCAGGCAACGGATTTCCAGATGTTTTACAGCATTTGTTTTATCCGTACCAGCAGATGCAAATTTACAAAACTGTCTCCAGCAGAATTAATAAGTAAATAAAATAGTTCGTTGCTCCGTATCTTGCCTTGGGATTTCCCGGCCTAAAGGCAAAAGTTTGTAACTCAACACTAATTACTGCTTCGCCTGTAGTAGCGGCTGGCATTATTTTAATGAGAATTGAGAAAAATGGCTACGGTGTGAAGCTAAAAAATGATAAATTAAAAAGACTTATATGTCACTGCTCCCAATGTTTTAAGTTAGACACACCGACTAAAGATCTCAGTTCCAAAGTGTTCATAAATTATTCCAATCCTCTGCGGTTGTAGAAACGGAATCGTTCTTTACATCACAGTTAAGAGCAGAAAGAAGGCGTACTACTACCTTAACGCATTGTCTCCGACTCCTAGGCAGCCACGCAGGCTTAACTTCCGCAAGAAACCCCCACATCTTTTAGAAATATTCTCAACTACTCGGCCCTGTCGGAGACAGAAAGAACTACATGACAATCCAAAAGTGACATCAGCATTTGAAAAGTTGAATTTAAAATTTTGTGGATTAACAACATTTTGTTATTCTAGATAAAACAGTGCCAAGAACACAAAAAAAATAAATGCCATGACAATACTCTAAGGCAGGGAGAAGGAGAGTTATTCAGCTTCTGAAGATGGAGAGACAAGGAACAATCAATTAAAGCCAGAGTAAGCGAGCTCAGGCTAACGACTGAACTTCCTCCCGTTCAGAGCTCCCGGACATCAACAGAACTACCCACGGAGGATGGAAGAAGCAACGCCACTGCTACCACATGGGCAGGAAGATTTACAAGTAAGTACAGTCAATGGACTATAAATGGATATACTTAAATTTCCATTCAGAATAGAGATGAGGCAGAACCAGCCCATGAGTTTTATCCTCACAGAAAGAGGGACTAAAAAAAATTGCATTCGAGAAAGCTAGAAAAATGCTTTTTTAACTTCAAATTTGTAATCCTCCAAAGACCCCACTGCAAGCTAGCACCTACCCAGCTATTTCTCACTTTGAATGAAGGGCAAAAACCATTGAAAGAATATTTGTATCAGTGCCCAGAAATTCAAAACTCTTCCCCTCTACTTTAATCCGCATGGTTGTTCATCACAGAACGGGAACGTCACTTGGTTCTGGCATTTAAGACCTCTATAATGATGAAGACAGTCTTCTATAATCTTTCTTCGGTCCAAAAAAAAACAAAAAAAAAAAAATTCAAGCACCAGGCTCGGTAGAAAATAATACCCCAATCAAAAAAGGGACACCAGCTTAACTAGATCTCTGCGCGAGGTCCCGGTGACATCTGGCCACTCGCTGTGGGGGCTACGGGAGCAGCTGCCGGAGCGCTGCCCGGGCTGAAGCTCGACCTGCGCGTCCCCGCAGAAGGGCACAGTCCGTGTGGTTTTGCCATTCCTCTAGCAAGCCTATGAATTCATACGCTTGAATTAGAGGATCCACACAGGCTTATATATAGAATTTACATCAACTGATGGATTTACATTCCTTCAAAGCAAACAACATTTAGGACATGAGAAAGTCTAGCACGTACTTCTAGGTCAGGTACAAAATATTCAAGCGTTTTGTTTGAAAAGGGGAAGTCTGCGCTTACGCAAGAACACGTGTTTGATGTATAGAGTGGCGTTAGAGAACAAAGAGACATTAAAACCGTCCAAAAACCACTCAGGAGTGAGACAAGCCTAGTCTGCATTCACGGCACTGCTGCCTCTCTCCCTCCTCCAGCGACAACGCGGGCGCAGGGCTGGCAGCTCTGCCCACGTCCCCGCTACCCCCACGGACAGGGCACCACCGATGACTTCGCTCTACCTCTACGAGTGTAAATAATTATATGGGTCCAGAACTTCCGAGGCACGTAAAGAGATGAAGTGTTTATTATCAAGAATGAAAAAAAAAAAATCACACCGTTTACTTCCTTCGAGAAGTCTCAGGCCACTCAGAGCCGGCAAGCACGCACAAGTCCCAGGGTCACGCGCCTGTTCCTTTATCCGTGCGCCTCAGCTGCTCAGATACCCAGCCGGCAGACAGAGATTATTTTAACTCTTTCCTCCGCAAATAACGTGTGTATTTCCCACCAGTTCCCACAAGGTGTGAATCTTCAGTCATCAACCGGTTGGTGCCTCTGTCTATATCGTTAAAACAATACACTGCCTATCTCCCTCCTCCAACACGTTTCAAAGAGGATAGAACATTCTGATAAGAAACTTAAGTGGTTTTGTTTTTTTTTTAAAAATGTCTCTTATCCTGATTAATGCAATTTGAATTTTCAGAACAGCACAACAACAGCACCCATTCCTACCAGTGCCACGTTGCCCACAGCTAACAGATTTAGAACAGCTACAACGAAGAATTTCCATTTCTTTTAGGACCAATTTTGACCTCGTCCCCCTGAATCACATTCACCCATATTTCAATTTTTGACATTAAAGACAGACAGGAAAGGACAGACGTATTGCAGCCCATGTACCAGAAGACATTCACTCTCAATGGTTAAGTCAGTGCCACGTTAACATCTGAGTGAAAGGAAGAGCAGCCTAAATTCTGCTCTACAGAAGCAGTGGTTTTCCACAAGAACATACCAATTCTGCTTATTTCTGTTTTCAGAACACACACGAAAATACTTTCCCTCTATTACTACCTTTAAGTCTTGATACAGATATATATTTCTGTCCATTTTCAAAAGCTGAATGGATTGCCAAGACTTTAAAGACTCCCTGAAGCTAAGAAGAACTGAAATTAATGATTTCTATCTCCAGGGAAGGTAAAAAGGGTTACGCTGGGAGTATTAATCCATTCTAGGCTGTAATTACATTTTAACAAGAAAAATGGGTTTGTATGTCACTTAATTATACCTCAATGTCCCTCTGGAAATCAAACAGGTCAATTCGCTGCCAGTTACTGCCATCCAGGGCCAGAACATTCCATGCCTTTATCGGGGGAAAAAATGTAAATGTGTTGTTAATATGAAAAAAAACGCCAGTGGGGACCTAGTTACAGTCTGTTCCTTTTAGAAACAACATTCTGTCTCAGACGTCAAAGCAACAAGTAATTACAGCCAACAAGGAAAAGTGTGCAGTTACCAGAATCACTTGCTCGGACAAGAGTCCCCTCGCCTACGCGGCGCCCTCTTCGCCCGTCCCAGCCCGCGGTGCCCCCGCCGCTGCTGCTCCGGCGGGAGGCGGAGATGCTGAGCCCGGGAGAGGAGGCAGCGCCGGAGCGCGGGCGTCTTCACGGTCCTGGCTGGAATCTAATCCCCTCTGCAGCATCACCAGCTAAACCGCCGCCTTTAAAGGACGCTAGCGGGACCGACATGGAGATGATGGATACCAGGACACGGGCGAGTCCCGGAGGGGACCCTACGCCAGGCGCCTACACTGACGCGAGAAGTGACACTAGGCTGATTGCGTGGAGGACTCGGTGGCGCTGGGACGGAGGACTGTGCGGTGAGATCCCGTTCGCGGTGGGTGAGGCTGTCATCCTGCACACCTTCTCTCTCGCCTCCAGCAGAAGGAGGTGCTGGAGGCAGTCCCACAGATGGAGATATTCAAAGCTTTGGAAACAGTCCAGATGGAGAGTCCCGCTCTTACCTGAGACCTGCGCACCACTGCCGGAGCGACAGTGTTTACTACCTCTGACCTAAGTGGTTTGCATTTTTTTTGTTTGATTTTTGTTTTTAAACAAACAGTCTCACGTGGCTCATACTACAAATGAGAACCAGGAACTGAACGTTAATAATTCTGCCCTTAATGAATCAAAGGGGTTGTCAACACAGCGCTATACTTGAAGTTTTAATTACATGATCATTACAACTAGATCTCGTAACAGCCATGAGTCCATCATTACGGAAGAGTGCATGTATATAGGCACATTTTTATACTACATCTATTACATGCACTAAGCTACATCTCCGTCACAACACGCTGGTTCTTGTGCAAGCCACGTATAGACTGACAGCAGCTGACAGCACTCCTAAGCATTCATTTTCTGCACTTTAAATCTCAGTGCTGATATTTGTTTGAAGGTCTAGTCATCACCACGAGAAAAGCAACAGCTCCAGTGGAAGAGAAATGCATCAGCGGATGCAAGTTACTACACAGCATCTTTTAACACGTAACGTAGGGGACATTACACACAGCCTTTCTGTAGCTCTGTGCGGACACTTTAGTCCTTTACAATATATGCTGTGTCACGTAATGACCAATATGTTCTCCGATGCCTTGTGGATTGCGTAAACGGGAGCAAGCGACAGAAATGGGGGTACACCTTGACATTGGCAAGTATCTATGTCGACATTTCGGTCAATGTTATTCTGCTGGAGCAGAGAATTTCAGCTGGAAGATCTTTCGCTAGAAGACCTATGTTATTCAGAGAACACAGGATGATAACCGTAATGCCTAGACATCACACAGGGTATTTTTTAATGCAATTAAAAATGTTTAAGCATAGTCTTTTTTAATTCTTATGTACCCCGAGTAATGAAACAAGTTACAATTTCAATTTTGAACCCAAGATGGATTACTTTTGTACAGGCGTCACTCAGCACCAGCTCTGCCAGTAGGGTGAACGCACCACTACAAACACATTCCTGCGTAACCACCTTTCCACTCTGGCTGTAGTAACGCTGCATCTGTGTCTCTCATGAGATGCTTTATCCTGCTGGTATCTAAACAAGTCTGGTAGCTCTAGATAACCGGACCTGCAGTTGAAGGAATTTTCCCAAGTGAATCATCCAGGCTGGATTTCATTAGCTGAAGCCCACAAAACTATGAGCTGCTTAAGGAAAAAAACCCAACCCTAAACAAAACAGACCCTTGGGTTTTTTCCCCAACCCATCAACCCTTGGGTTGATGCTCACATCAACTACATCCGAATTGGAAAGTAAACGCTCATTGACCGTGTAGCATCTTTGTGAATCAAAATTTCTGTATCTCCACCAAAAAAAAAAAAAACCACCCACAAGATGCCATTTTAGACTCAGCTCAGTTTGGTATTTTCATCAGCGGGGGCTCCTGCGCAAAGCCCGGCTGAGGGGAGAGTTCTTGGGCACGAGTCAGCCACCTCCCCTCCGTAACCCGCTCGGGGCCTGGGACACCGGCAAAATGGAATTCAAGCTTTGAGTCCCCTTTCAATGGTGCCATCAGAAGTTTCTGGTATTGCGGCGTTAATACGGGACGCTAATTAACAATAGTTGAGTTGCACAAAGCTCCCTGGTACAAATCCTCCCGGTTTGACATGCTGGGGAAGGCTGGAGCGAGCGGATTGTCACCCAAATCCAATCAACTGTTAAAACCCACCAGCAAGGAGGAAGGTTCTTACCCTGGAAACTTGAGCACAACGACACAGAGTGACCACATCCAGGAAGGAGAAAATTCTGTAAGAGAAATAAGAGATACCTTATTGGTTATCTACATTGAAAACAAAGAGAACACGGAAAACAAAGGGGGGGAAAAAAAAAAAAAAAAGAACTGGAGACAGCAAAACTCCTTTGTAATTCAGTTGAAAGCTGAACCGTGAAAAGAAGCGCAGACCTAGCAGTTAGCGAATGAAAGCAAAACACAGATACTGAGCCGCTGGGAAATATGAATCTCGCACCTTGTAGCATTTACTGACAGTAAACGGAACAACTATTCATCAAAACAGACACTTACAGGTATTGTGTAGCTTAACGGTCAAACGTTCAGCTAAGTCAGGACATGGCAGAGCAAAGGGCCGCGCCGGGCTGCTTTGGCTCCTATCGGAGACGGGAGCATCGCTGTGCCCAGCGCCTCCGCTCAACAAACCCAACACCTTCAGCAACGGCTCCCCAGAGCAGGCAGTGTCGTAATTAACAGTTAATGGAGCAAAGCAACGTGACGGCGCGGTTTCGCTGCGTGGATTACTTCTTCTTTTCCGCACAGCCATGCTAAACATGAAGTGTCGTTAACACAGAGGTAGGAGGAGGATTTTGCTCCTCAACACTGCGAAGCGACGCGCACGGCCGGGTGTTGTGTCCGACTGTGCCGGTGCGGTGCGTAGCAGAGACGCGTTTAGGATTAAGGCGATGCGGTCACTCCTCTGTGGTATGTCGTTCCCCTGCCAGGGCACACCCAAGTGTTCGGCCAACACCCCGGTGTTGCTGTCCTATTTACTGGGATCAAGGAATTAGACGGTAATACTTTGCAATGCTATACTGGGCTAAGACACCCACACTTTTAGCTCAGGCATATACACCCCATCTGTGAATGCAGGAACTACCACGCCCATTTAACGCTCCCAAATCCGTACCATTTTATCAATATGGTTATTTCATAGAATCACAGAATGGTTTAGGTTCGAAGGGACCTTGAAGATCATCCAGTTCCCACCCCCTGCCCTGGGCAGGGACACCTCCCACCAGCCCAGGTTGCTCCAAGCCCCGTCCAACCTGGCCTTGACCACCTCCAGGGATGGGGCAGCCACAGCTTCTCGGGGCAACCTGCCCCAGGGGCTCACCGCCCGCACAGGGAAAAACTTCTTCATAATATCTAATCTAAATCTGCCCTCTTCCAGTTTGAAGCCATTCCCCCTCATCCTATCACTCCATGCCCTTGGAAAAAGTCCTTCTCCAGCTTTCTTGTAGGTGCCCTTTAGGCACTGGAAGGGGCTCTGAGGTCTCCCCTTTTTGGCCTTCTCTTCTCCAGGCTGAACCCCCCCAACTCTCCCAGCCTCTCCTCCCAGCAGAGGGGCTCCAGCCCTCCCAGCATCTCCGGGGCCTCCTCTGGCCCCGCTCCAACAGCTCCGTGTCCTTCTGCTGGTGGGACCCCCCGAGCTGGAGGCAGCACTGCAGGGGGGTCTCCCCAGAGCAGAGCGCAGCAAAGGGGCACAGTCCCCCCTCGCCCTGCTGGCCACGCTGCTGGGGACGCAGCCCGGGGTGCTGTTGGTCTTCTGGGCTGTGATTGTGCATTGGTGTACAGTTATTCAAACAATCATATGCCACAAACCAGAGAAGGCCAAGTGGGAAGCAGAAAGACATAAGGTCTCCTTCTCTTCGCCAGCAGTTACAAACCCATAGGATGAAACGGTTTTGCAAAGATAATCCAAATGTTTGACTACGAGAAAACACTTGCACATACACTTCAAACTTGAAGACCACCAGAAAGAGAAGACAAATGTTGTCAGATGCAAGCATTAAAGGTTTGGGGCAAGCAATTTTGTTCCAATGCCGTACATTATTTTATAAAATACTCTTGTCAGATAAAGGGTGGTTGTCCCGGAGAAATTCTGAGCACAAACAGATCTCCACTATTCCAAAAAATCTCCAGCCTTTCTCAAGAGAGCAGTGGCTGCCCAGATTAGCAATCCTTTGGATACCCGCAGCGCTTGAGGCATCTCCCTACAAGACAGCGGGCTTAGGAGGGACATACATGAGCTTTCCTGTATTCGCAGCAGACCTGCCTGTGCTGGGAGAGACTTACAAATGAGAAAACATTGCTGGCAGCATGTTCTTTTTGTGTGACTTACAAACTTAAACACCCTGTACTGCTGCGCTACTGAAGCTCTCATATACAAACAAGCAAGCTGTATCATGAATTCACCTCCCCAGATAAATACAAAGAATACATTTGAATAAATAGGGCAGATACTGATAAGCCTGGGGAAAGAGGTGCCGAGAACAAGGAACAAAAGTCGCGTGCATCACAGGTAAACTGCACTTGGTCCTAGAGAGGAGGGGTTAGCCAGGCTTTTGCTGCTGACTCCAGGTTTTGTACGCACGTTGACGTGTGCCGCACACCTTCACCAACACCCGTGTATTTGTATAGTGTTCTATACGGGTAGCAAATCCCAGGTTTTGAAATTTTAGGAGAGGACACAAGCAAGGCTGAGATGATGATACATCCATTGCATGACCAAGCTTTCTTCCCTGGCAGGTATATAAAAAGCACTTTAGAAATATCAGTGTTGGTGGAAGAGGAGAAAAAGCTGTTACCGAGAGAGGACGAATGCAGATCACAGACACTCACAGATATCACGTAGCTTAACAGTCAAATGTTCAGCTAAGTCAGGATATAGCAGAATAAACAGCCACGTCCTCTCCTGTGTTTCCACGCTGCCCAAAACCCCTCACAGATTCAAGGAGTTTGGTTCAAGATACTTCTCATCTGTTGCTCGTGCATCTCATCACGAGACAAAATTTACAGTGACATGCTGAGATACACAGTTACGAGGTCTGGAAAAGAGCTAAAACGCGCTTTGCTGTACTACTGTTTTGGGAACCCACTACTGCATTTCAGAAGCAGTTCCATATTTGCTTTCAACTGCTTGTAGACAAGCCTTCCCCTCGAATTAAACGCCATTTATTCATGCGTGTGTGCGAGCACCGAGGATTTATTTAGTGCAATGTTAATGTACAACAATACAAGGAAAGCCCGGGGGAATGACAGAAGCTAGGGAAAATTCTTACTTTCACCCTAGATTCTCATCACAGGAGGAAGAAAATACCAAACTCCATGGGAACAGCGGCTAGGTCAATAACTACGCAAGCTTTCTATATTTTCATGAAAATGGCTTTCTCCGTGGAAATCCCAGGCTATTAATAACCACCTCATCCCTCTATCGGGGCTATTAGGTCTTGGCCAAATTCTTGTTGGTTTCCTGCTCCTCCCTTCCCAGTCTACCCACGCAGCCAAAGGGATGTCAACGCAGCAAAACACTTGCCCCCTCTCACCTCGGAGGTTCACGCTGTTGAGCTTCGCCAGGAGTTCCCTCGCTGTCTAACTTGGAGACTTTGGCTCTGAAAAGCTCAAGAGCATTTTCCAGTGTTTTCTGAACTGCACTTGCATTTGTTCAAGAACATTAGCCTATGACTCAGCAGAACCAGACTGCGAAAATCCCTCTTTCAGCAGCAGTCACTACTCTGTTGTGCGTTTTGGCCGTTTCAGAATTGGCTCCAACTCCAACCCTCCTCGTGAACCGCAGAGAACAGCAGGAGCACAGTTAACGTCTCGCAGACACAATGACCCAAGCCAAGTTTTCCAACGCAGCCCCGAGGACGGGCTTTTTATTCTCCGAGGAGCTGTTGGGGAACATTTAAACCAACCCCAAACCCCACAAACCAGCTGCCCACGTGGCTACGCAATGACGGAGCGGACGTCATCTTCCAACAGCAGAACAGTGCGGGTCATAAACGCTGGGTCTTTTTTCAGCAATATGCACAGTATAAAATAAAGCAAAGGTAATCTATATGTTCACTCAAAACAATATGTGTTCTTGCTATTACCCGAGGGCTCAATTAAAACTGGACTTGACGACGAGGAAACGTACTGGGCTGACAGGAAATTCGTATGCAGCTTAGCTAGTCAGCTCCAGACCCTCGCTCAGTAACAGAGGGACCATTCCTTCTGGAATTGCTCCAAAGCACCAAATCCTTAGAAAACATCTGCCGCTCTGGTCAGATTCAGTTTATCTGGTGAAAGAAAGCGGAGAAGAGCAAGTAGCAGGCGCGTTTATGCCTACATCCCGCACACAGGACGGGTCCCGTTTGGCGCACAGCTGACTGCTGTGCTCTTACATTGGTCTTTTTACTCTTCAGAGTTGACAATAAGAAAATAATCCACACCAATAACTTTATCATCAAACAGTGGTGACAGGTGAAGGCAGACTGAGTACTCCAAACAGGAATTAAAACAAGTCTGGTATTGCAGCAGATGAAATTATTCCCCTACAAAGTAACTCGCTATGTTTAGGACTTTGCCTGGGCAGTCCAGCACAGGGCAATTTAGCTAAAACACTCTGGAGTTAGAGCATTTTTTCAGGTTTCAACCTCTTAATCCACTCAGGGTTTTCTAGGACTCCTCACTTTCCCACTGCCGCTCTAATTAGATTAGGGTCAAGACTCTAATGAAATCCCTGGATGCTGCGGGCTTTGAGGTGAGCTAGCTTAGACCTTTAGCCTTCTAAAATTATCAACACCAATTTATGTCAGCGACCCACCATTCAAGTTAAATTCTGCTCCATACCCATTTTATGCCGACGGGCTGGCCGGGAGGAGAGAAACCACAACTCTGCTGCCAGCCAACCCGCCGGTCCCCCGGGCGC
>NW_009646401.1:55839-68261 GCF_000708025.1 Charadrius vociferus | reverse complement strand
CCGTGCGCTCTGTCCCTTCGTTGTCGCGAGCAGAACCCAAGCCCCCGAGGAACAAACCAACGTGGGGCTTGAAGGTCAGATGGCAAAGGCAGTGCCAGCGAGGGGATGTGCTGACAAGGAGCTAGCAGGCAGCAGGAGGTGGCATGGAGTAAAAGCCGCTTACGCCAGCAGAGAATTGAAAACTGCTTGACCTGCCCGTGAACCAATAAGGGAAAGATGAATTCCTGCAACCCGGTTTGCTTCCCCCTGCCAAGCGTAAGCTGCTCAGCAGCTCCACGTCACGCCGAGGGTAAACCTTCTTCAGGAAACCAGCAGAGACCACCACTGCCACGGAAAATACAGGCTTGTGGCCAGGGTTTGGCTTGCGGACAAGAAACGACTGGCAGGCAGCCCTCAAAGACTGAATGCACCTTTTCAACGGGGCATCATTAATGCACAGGGAAACAGGGACACGACGCCCCTTTTGGGGGAGCGACCACAGCCAGAACCGATGTGGACCATGAACCCACCGTTCAGAGTCACCGAGCCAGACGCTGCCCAAAGCGAAGCCGGCAGCAGCGAAGAAACAAGGGTGGAGAACAGAACTCCACTTTTTGCTGGTTTGGCTCATTTTGAACTGGGTAAAGGTATATTCACGTATAAAGGTGTGAGCGAGCTCCTAGAAATCCAGCTGGCAGCAGACAAAGCTGAAGCAGGTACAGCAGTTTCAGGACAGGGATTTGCGACCCATCAGCTGATCTCTCTACCCACGTGCCGCAGGACAGCTTTGTTTAGAGTCCTGCTCTCGTGGAAATGCAGGACAACATCACTGCTACCAGCAGTGTGGTAGGGCAGAACATGACATGACAGCTGAAGCACGGACAGAGGAGAGATTTCCGAGGACAGCCCTCCAGAGCGCTTTACACCTCCACCCCATCCTCCCAGACAAAAGTGTTCCTGGAGGTGCACATTCCTGTACCTTGGGCTGCGACAGAGGCGGCTCTTCACCCCTTTTATACCCTCCTACTCTTTATTGTGCTCAAGTACAGCTTTCCACTTTGCAACCACATACATGAGGCATCAATGCCATCTGCAGAATGAACAAACCAGAGAACAAGACATTACACAGTAGCACTGCTTAAACACATAAGTCTTTGTCTTGTAGACAGTGACACTCATTTACAGGAGATTCCTGCAGATAAACGCATCCAAGTTTCTCTTTCAAAGGCAGCACTGTCAATCCACATTAATTAATCTTCACAGTATGCTAACAGTGAATTCCAACTCTCAAAACCATTACTTATGAACTTTAACATTTATAAACTCTGTCTCCTGCTTTTTCCTAGGTTCTGCACAATCCGTAACAGTTGCTCTGTTCTACAGCACATCAGGATGACTAGCGATATCAAGACACAAAAGACAAAAACATTTCCGCAGGGCAGAAGTGTGCGCACTGCTAAAAACACCTCAGCCACGCTGTGGCTTGTACTGATGAAACTCCCTGCCTGGTGCAGGACCTTCCCTCCTGCTCCCCACAAATCCTTCTCCAGTTGTCTAGTAACGTTCCTCCACACCAGCTACCTCCTACGGCCCCAGATGGGCTTATTGGTCCCGCTGTGACCAACCTGCAGGAAAGCCCACCCATGCTCTAGTGAAGGTCCCGTTCCTCGGGAGCGCAGCGACCGCACACGTCTTCCCCTGAAGCCCACACAAAATCTCAAGCAAATTCCATCCCCCAACCTCTTCCTCCCTACCAGATTCCCTGCTTCCCCTACGCCACCCCACCCCCCCTTACTTCATGTGTCAGTGCGCTTCCCAACCTGTCCCCAGCCTACCTGCGTCTCTTCACCTTACCACAAGGGCAAATCCTGGTTTTGTCGCATCTGCAACACCAGCACCTACTTGCTCCCACCAGTAAGAGAATCTCCTCTCAGAAAACCCAGAAAGACACTTTTCTCACTCTTCAAATTCCCCTTTTGCTGCAACACCTCTATACCAACAGGGAGGACAACCGCTGCCACCTGCGGAAAAACTGCGTGAGTTTCTCCGGGTTGGGGCATCCCGGTGTGTTTGTGACTCCATCCCGCTCCTCCCACAGGTTGCTCGCCTCTCCCAGCTACCCGAGGCTGATTTTTACAGAGCAATCTTTGTACAGCACGGACAATCACTTCCCTGCGTAGCAGGCTCAAACCCCAAATACCCACATGACTAGCAAGGAGGGCTTTGGAAGCCATACATCTTGCTTTTGGATGAATAATACCGGAATAAAGAAACCAAATCAGATTGGAGATATCATTACAGAGAACAGAGGAGGCAGCGCAGTCAGAAGAAAAAAAAAGAGTCAGACTTTTTTTTTCTATTCACTTTATTTTACATGTGAGCTAGAAGCAGTTGCCTGTGTCAGAGCTCCTCTCCCCAGAATTTTTATTGCCATTAAACGTTGACAGCGCTACACAGTTTCTTGTGGCGTAAGAATTTTGTTCACATTAATAATTCAAGGCTGCAATTGCATTCTCCGTTTCCAGTCTAGCATCTCGGCTGAAAGCACTGATGAACACAACTTTACTTCGAAATGCCAAAATATGACAACTGAGGTACAATCACACACACACACACACACGCTCCCCCCATCACACTACTGCCCCGGGGAAGGCAAACTTCAGAAGGCAGATACGCGTGTGCGTGTGGAAGGGCAGCACAGGGAGAGGGCAGAGCCATCTACCAGGACCCACCAAGGCTGACCTGTTTGATCGTTGCCAGCAGCACCATCCCGCCAGGTGCTCAACATCTGTCTCTTGTTGACGAGGAACAGGACGAAGTCTGCTCGAGCATTGCTGGAGCAGAGGAACTAAGTTTTTTTTTTAAAACGGAACACTTTAGGGACAGGCAGAATCCTATTCTACACATTAGCCTCTACTTACCATTCATTTTCATTAAGGACTTATTTAGTCCTTAGTTCTTCCATCTACAAAACAGGCAACCAGGAAATTAATTTAACATTTAAAAAACCGAAACCTAATAATATTGCGCACAAACTGCTGCTGCTGCAGACCTTTGATCTGCTTCTGTTTGTCTATGGCTTTATAAGTGACCCAATCCAAGCTCCTGACTTACGAGCACACCAGCAACATCGGCTACTGGCTGCAAATAACAGCACACACCACAGTCCCCGAGCGTACAAACTGGAAGAAGGCTTACCGAAGCAGCAGCTCTTTTGGAAGTTTTTTGTTGATCACAGCTTCATCATTGTTTGAGAACATCTGTAAACAAAAACAATTTAAACATTTTAGCCATATATTTTCATTAAGTAAACAAAACCTACTTGACTCTAGGGAGGAAGCTGCCGGTTCACGAGGCCACTTCGAGAGAGACATCTGGCCCCATAAATTCTCACAAGATAAACTTTGTGCTCAAGCTTTCAGACTCCCAGATCGGACCGTAGTTGGACAGGATATTACATCCAATACAGTTTAAAAAGCAGCCCGAGAACACTCTGTGGATTAATAGATTAAATATAAACTGAGATTTTTAATTTATCTATTAAAGTAAACGATGATTAGGGGGTACTTGCGGGCTGGCACTGACTGTAGGAAGGTATCCCCTGCAGCATTACCACTATCCGCGCCACAGTTCCGTGCAGGTACACCAAAGCACAGGCACTTTAAAACCGTAAAGTGTAACTATGCATCAAACAAGCGTATGGCAAAGGGGTTGGAGGGAAGGGCCAGGACAAGAGTGATGAAGACGCAGGCACAGGCGGACCGGTGTCCCTTACAGCCAAGGGCGCGGAGTGCTGGTGAACAGGAGCCGAAAGTATCACAGCGCCCGTATCCTTCTCGCACCCGACTGAGAGCAGCTCTTGGGGGCTTTGGGGAAAGGGGCAAACGTTTTTTTGGTTGTTGTTTTTTTTTTTTAAAATCACGAAGCATGGCTTAAAGGGAGATGCAATCTTTGGTGCTGCATCAGGAAGAGACATGACTCTGCGAAAATACTGCATTCTCCCAAGGCAATGAAGCCAGAGCCGTTTGTTGTATCCCACGCAAAGCATTAGCATAGTGGCCAGCAATTTACAAAGCTGAAATGGACTTTGGGACCAGCTAAGACAACCCCACCAGCTGCAAGAGTGAGAGAAGCTTCTCTTTTCTATGGAGCGCGAAGAAAAACAGACTGCAAAGCCTCACATGCTTCTTGAGGAATATCTACATACATTTAAAAGACACGGTATTGTCTTGCCATGGTGAAAAAACAAACAAACAAACCTCCTCTACACACTTATGCCCGTGGGAGGAATGATTAGAGTGATCTGTGAACTAAGACTGCTGAGCAGCGATGCCTCATTCCGCTTCGACGCATGCTTTCAACATTTCCAAAAGCAAAGCAGGGAACAACAATAATGAGCTTTGATTTCCTTAATAAAGTTTCTCTTTAACCTCTGGAACAACTAAGAGCTGATCTTCCTAAGCCACACACCTGGTAAAAACTGCTGCCGAAATTACAGTCTGAAAAAGCCAATTTTAATCGGTTGATTAAGTGGTCTGAATCAATTTAGTTGTATGTATGCAAAGCAAATAACTCCAGCATCAGCTAGGTCACTTCAGTGGCAGAGGATCAGATTAAGAGTTAAAAAAAGGAAAGTAAGACCTCGGTGGCTTAGGAAGCCGTACGCGAGGCCTCGCTGACAGACAACAGCTTCCCCAAGCAGCAAACACGCTGTACCTGAGCATCAATCCGACCCGACCACCCGGCAAAGAAACCCTCACAGCCCAACGTGGAGAGCCAACGCGCTGCCGCCACGGCGCGGTTCCATACGCTCCCATCAGCGACAAACTGACAACGGAATAATGCCACCATTACAGAACACTAAAACCAATACTTTTAGAGTCAGTCACACTTAAAAGCTGTGTTTCTAAATCACAGTTTGCTTTTTAATTATCTCAAGATACTGAAGCACGATGCTGAAGTGGGACACGAACTCTCCAGCATTCTTTCCCAAAATGTCACACAGAAGAAAAGTGTTGTTTTCCCCCCACAGACGCTTTTAGCACTTCCTACCAGAAGATATCACAAGTTAACAAGTCCTAAATGGTCCACTAGACAGGCAACTACTCAGCCCGTTTTGCAGATAATTAAAATGGAAGCTTTGCTATTTCCCCAGCTAAGGCGCATTCTGGGAAGTCTGGTCCCTCGGAGACCAGGGCAGAAGAGCATCTCCTCGAGTCGAAGGACCGCGTTCAGACCTGGTCGCGAATGCTATCCAACGCCCGGCGGGTGACTGCGGAGTGCCACAGCGGGTCAGGACAGACACCGGCGAGGCTGCGAAAGCAGCTAACGCATGTGCGCGTTCTGGGACTGGATCATCTAATTAGATGGCTTAGCTGATCAGCCGGGAAATTAAGGAAATTCTGGAGAAAGTGCTAATGAAGGAGAAATGCAGAGGAATTATTCATGGGAAAACAAGACTATGATTTTTCTTCCCCCAGTTACAAGAACCACAGTAAAGAGGCAGAACTATCCTCTTCGCCATTACTGTCCAGGCCAGAATTTTACAGCTGAAGCAGCACCCTCCACCCCCCTCACAAAAAAGGGTAAGAGAAATTACAGGAGCAAATCAGATAGCAGCAGGAGACTTCCGAAAAGGAACCAGACTAGCGGAGAACAGGCAAGGGGCAGGAAGTATTAAAATAGAGATTCCAGAAGCAGCCAGGCAGCCTCTTCTGCCTCATCTGTATTGGCAACAAGGCTTTGTCTGAACTCAAACTGTACCGTCAGAAGGCAGGCAACGGTCCCTGCCCGTCGTTAGCTGAGGCTGGACATCAGGGACACGCACACACGCCTTTGTGCGGAACGCAGGGAACTTCTTGACTTCTGCCCATCACAACGCTCAGTAGGAAACCTTACCTCGATCCCAGCGCAAACCAAAGCCTTAGATTGTTTTGCTGTAGAAGGTACCCTTTGACCAGTCCTGTTCTAAAGGAATGCTCGGTTTTTGTCTTACTAAGGAAAGTCCTTGGACTTAAACGTGACGGGATGTGTTCTGTGGGAGAACCTCAGCTCTGGAATTCACAGAATTCACAGAATTGTTAGGGTTGGAAGGGACCTCTGGAGATCATCTAGTCCAACCCTCCTGCCAGAGCAGGGTCACCTACAGCACGTTACACAGGACAGCGTCCAGGCGGGTTTTGAATGTCTCCAGAGTGGGAGACATTCAAATTCAATTCCCCCTCCACTGGAAGGCTGCGAGGTGCCAGGGTGCATCACCGGACCTCACTATTTCATCAAACCTTCCTCCAAACCTCGGTGCTCAGAGGACAGAGGCTGGGTGAAAACAGGCTGGAACTGGGACATACTGCTAAGTCACGGCAGCGTGTACAGCTAGTTAAATATACCAATGGGCATTCTGAGTTTCTGGCAAGTCCCCACAAGAATAAAACTAGTCTGAAGAAATGTTAGAGGCTATTCTAGACTTCCAGGGTTTTGAAATTGCTTCTAGGGATAAAAACTAAGTGATCTAAGTTTGTTTTTCCTGACATCTCTCTTAACATCCTTTAGCACCGGGTGTTATCACGTAGAATAAGTTATTCTTGACGGGATACAGAAAATCTATCTTTCTTGCATGTAAATTTTGCAGTCTGTATAAAACACAGAATCTTCCACAAAGCATCGAGTTTGCTGCTGTGCGAAGCCACATCCCTTGCACGGAAGAAAGGGAAGGGGGAAGAGGACGAAATTCCTCTTACTCTTCCACCCATCGAGAGGAAGGCAGACCAGCAGTGCTCTCCTCTTTTGAAAGAGCCTTTTCCAGCGACAACAGAAGGGACAAATATAGAACAAACACCGTGGAAGCAGATACCAGACTTCAAAACTTGTATTACGTTAGTATAGGTTGCTATAATCCGCTACGAGGCGAAGACGACACGTCCTGCCAGAACACCAGAGCTGGACCAAGTTTATCACGGAGGGTGCTGCATTTTGTAGATGTCTTACTATAAATCTCTTGCTGGTCTTCAGAGCAACATCTACAGGCAGCGGCAGTGACGGCTTTGCTGCTCTGGGCAGCTGGAGCTACGCAGTACCACAGCGTACACAGGATTTAGTCATTGCTCAGTTAAGATGATTTAATTTTCCTGCAAATATTGTATTGCCCAGGAAATGGGCAGAACCTGCAGAGTTTTCCAGGGGAGACGTCTGCTAACAGTTCCACGCTTCACACAGAAAGACATTTTACAGACTATGAGATATTTTGCATACACACACTTCAACAGCGCTGCACATGGAAACACTTCCCCGTTCCAACAGGGAACAAAAGGGAAAACAAACAGGATCCATCTAACTGCCACTCCAGCAGTTGGTTCACCACCAACTTCGCAAGCCCAAAGAAATGGCAAAACTGGGGGACTTAATCCATAAATCAATCCTTATCTTGCAAGCTAATTAAAACAGTAATACACCATTTACATTTGCTATTCAATAAAAGGGGAAATGTAACTATTTGGGTCCCAGTTTACAACAGTCCGGTGCATCCAGCGTTGGAGAGGTGTGCCAGAGGGCCCTGGTTTGGCATGGGTTTTTTTAAGAGTAGATGGCCAGAGGAGCCAGCAGGGAGGACAAGGACGATCCAGCCTTCAGTCACCTGCAGAACTCACCAGCTGAATTCAAGGACTCTGTCCTGTCCTGTCCTGCCCTCTCCCACTCTAGCTGAAAGCCCAGGGATTGTAACCCAGAAGACAAAAAACTGGTACTTCCCAGGATGTATTTATGGGCACTGCTGTGCTTCTCTCCAGAGCACTGTCACCCAGAAGCACTCCAATCAAGCACATTTCTGAAAACAAATGGACAAAAGCGATCAAAAGGTGCAGTTCTTGCAGCCTTCCACTGAAGTCACTTCGCACAACATGCAATTGTCCGTTTGTTTTAATAACTCTTCCCTTGCCTTCCCGAATATTAAAAGTTTCGCAAACCGGCTCCATCCACCCGGCTGCCCCGTCTATTAGCGGGGCTAATGAACAGAGCTATCTCCCGCGAGGCACCGCGCAGACGGCAGAGTTGCCATTCAGGCATCGGTCGTGTCAGCCGTTCATTACAGGGCACAGCAACCCAAACTGGGTCACCCCTATGACCCCAACACAGGATCCAGGTGACAGCACTGCGCAGCCGAGCGCGCAGTGGATGACAGCAGATAATTACGAGTGTCCCTGCAAGGAAACACCTACATCCGCACCGTACTCATCACGCATGCAAAGAGGGACGTGAACAACAGTTGATGCAAGCTCTGTAAGTGAAGCAACTCTTAGCAGGCATGCATTAGTTGAGCTAAAATATAGAGTATTGTGTCATTATTGCAGCCATTCATTTAACTTTTGAGCAGCCTTGCGTCGTTACGGACCAGGCTTCAAAAGCCATACAAGCATGGAGACTCGTCTCGGTTCTCTCCTTCACTCTCCATCCTGCCCAGCGTGAACTGGTGTGGGCAACACTTGGCACCCAAGTGAGGTGTCCACACGCTGGACCGATTCAGGCACCGTGTTCACGGAGAGACTGCGCCACTTCTCCCTGTTCCACGACACAAACGGATGTCACTGGCAAATGCCAATTCAGAAGGCGGTACAGCCAACGCCTACAGCTCCTCTCAGGAAATCCACACTCAATAGACATTCCATTACATTTTAGAGGCTTCCATCTGAGCGAGAGTCGCTGTGTTAATATGGAGGTCCCAGTATCAGGTTGACTGACTTATTCCACAGCAGCAAGCAAACGCTTCTCCAGCGAGAAGAGCATTTATTCAGCAGTTTCTGCAAAATTTAAAAATCCTTGCTTCCAGAAGAGCTACGCTCCTTGTAGTGCCGGTTCCACAGAAAGCCTCCGAACACACGTTGGCACAAAGCTGTCCTCCCAGCCCAGAGCGGGGAGAAACTCCCCGAGGGCTGGTGAGGACCCCGGCCCCGAGCAGGCTGGCAGAGGGAGGGGGCGAAGCCTTCCTGTAAGTGTCACATCTGGCAATGGTTGTGATTTTATTGTTGGGGAAGGGCTGGAGGGGTGTTTCTATGTGAAACAAAAGGTTTGTCTTTCACTTTTTTGTGTTTGGAAAAACACACTTGAGAAGTTTCTAAATGAGTTATTTCAACATTTACAGTTTCCTGGAAGTAATCAGGAATATTAACGTACAGAATACAAAGCGCATTTATTTTTACATTACCCTAAATGCTCAAAACTACTCCCTGTAAGCAATTCTTAAGTTACTGGCTGCATTTTTAAGAAAACAACAGTTTACTCATCTGACCCACCAAAAAAGAGACTTTCCACCGGCACAGCAGCCGGGACTTTTTTTTCAATAAAGCGCAGTTTAGATGTAGAGACACAGCAGAGTGCCTCGCCTGTACGACAGCAGGCACCGAACACCACCACCGATCTTCTGACGTTTTGCTCCACAGAATTTTGCCCACTAAAGAGACGAGGGGCAGAAAAAGGACAGAATGGATTTGCAGCGTAACTCGGGTGGTCTACAATTGAGGCGCATCGCTCAGATATACAAACCCTCCCGTACTCCAAAGCAGCTCTGACGCTGGAACTTGAGAACCTCAACCGATCAACATGAGGTGCCACATCTCGGTACCACCACAATCCTACTTCGTCAACAGATATGGAGGAGTTTACTGGCATGAAGTTTCAAGGCTGATGAGGAGTCATTCACTTTCAATCTGACTGTTGGCAGAGCTTGTTTCTGCATTAAAATGTGTATTTTTATGGGCCCCGAGGAGGAAAGGAGCACCACCCCTCTCCCTGCTCTTTCAGCCGGACACACACAGAGGTGGTGTTATTCAAGACCTGTATCGTCCCAAAACTTCAGTTAATAATAGTACATTCAGTTGGACAAAAACCACGCTACCAACAACATGAGCAGGATACCAAGTAATTGTCTGTATTCGTACTCACAAGCTGAACGCCGGCGAGCCAGCCGTGTAATACCGCTGCTGCAGGCATCAGCGAGGGTGGAAGTATTTACCGCACCGCCGACAAACACAGCTGGTTTTCAACCGAGACCGCATCTGGCACCAGCACGGGGAGGGGGATGGTTGGTCTTAAAAATATATAAAAATCACATGAGGCTTTACTTTAGAAGCATCAGTGCCAAAGCCAACAATTGGGCACACAGCGTTAGCCTGGATGCGGACTTTGAACTCAAACACTTTTCTTCTAAAGCGGAAAATTCAAAGCTCAGTGGGGAGAAAGGGACGAAGCTTATTTGGAGCTTTATGGACTCAGTGGCTACGAGGTTAGCGAAGGCGCTCAAATCAGTCCCTCCCCCCAGACCCAACGTTCTCCACAGTAACGTTCACGCGAGTGCGAAACACCACGGGCTCTGGCACACCCGGCCCCTTGAGAACGCAGACCGAAAACCCAAACCAGCCCCAGAAGCACTGCCAAAGCGCAGCGCACACTGCCACGGCCGAGGACGCGCTCCGGTTGGAGCGCAGAGAGGCAAAGGAAGACGGAGATCCATTTTCAGTACAAACACCCACCGGCCAAACAACAGAGAGACATCCATGCAGGTGGGCAGCAGGAAATGAAAACTATAAACATTTCTGAAAGTAAGTACAAGCACAACCAATGAAGCGTTTCATGTCTCCATACTAAGCAAACTTCACGCCAAATAAACAATGTAGAATTTAAAAGCATACCCTCTTTAAAAATCTATGAAATATTAGTAAATATTATAATTTTAAAATACCACAGCTTGTTTACTCACTTAACAGAAAGGATGCGAGACAAACTTCTTAGAGCAGCCTCACAAACACAAAAGAAGACGACAAGCATGTGCCAGGGATGAAGTCTGAGCTGTTGTTCAGACCTAGAGCTCGCTACCCTCGGCCCCTGAGCAAACGCTGGCCAGACCCTCCACAACTGCTCACAAGCCCAGGAAATTAAGCAATTAAAACCAAGACAGAAAACAGACTGCGATTATCAGGCAGTAAATAATGCATTCTGGAAACTGTCGCTGAGCCCGGAAAGGTGGGGAATCAAGAGCTGCCATCATAAATTGAGGATTACACATGTAACTGGCATATTTTGTCACTTTACATCCCCACCCAATCTGTATCATCGAGACGCTTTGGAGATTAAGCTTCAGAGCTATAAAAGTGTCTTTTGCTATTCTGAGGTGAAAGAAATGAAACATCTGTGCAAATTCATTCCGAGAGCTTAAATCCCGACGAGCCAGAGATGCCCTGTGAGGTGTTCTCCAGCACACAGCCGCTGGCTCACATCCCAAAGTCAAGTATTACTGGTAGTATTTAAACGACTTTTATCTGCTGGGGTCCACACGGAGGAGATGAACGAGCCCCGTACGGAGACACGGAAACAAGACAAGACACACGCCAAACCTAGCTCATAGCACACAACTCCAATTTAGTAAAAAAAGCTGAGCGTAAAACACAAAACAAAAAAAAAAAAAAAAAGAGTGGAATTCATTCTGTATTTCCTTTGGAAAAACCCAGTGAAGCTTTGAAGTGACTTTTGCAAACACTGTCAATATATACCAACACTTCGCCTCTGGTTCTGCTCATTTCAGGAAAAAAAGAATTCTACTACTGCTACAGGGCTCAAATAACCGAAACGCAGATGACATGCATCGAGTACTGGTTCAGAAGTGCTCCTTCCCCAGCACAGGATTTAAGGGGAGCCGGAGTTTGAGCAGGCTGAGCTGCCTTCCTGGAGGCAACGAAAGAATTACACTGCAGAGATAAGTCACACAGAAGTGACAGTGAAATACAAGGCTCTTCGGAGGACACGACACAAAGCATAAAGTTGTTTACATCCCCAAGCAGTGCAGATTGGGCGAATTTTCCTTCTGGCCTTTAGTTAAATAGGGACTTTTTTTTACATATATATAAAAACATCCACTTTAATCTGTGTTAAATCTCCAAGGAAAATGGCTGGCTGTCGACTAAAGCTGCCGCTGAGACAAGCTCCATGGTTAGCAGTCGTGACGCTCTGGTGTCCTCCCGCAGCATCGGTGTCAGTGGAACCCGGGACGGCGATGCAGGCGGCCGCCCTCCTGCCACGCACCGTGCCACCGGCACCCTCACCCCGCCTGGCACACCACCAGTGCTCCGCGCAAACAAAATCGCGACTAAGCAGTGCAAAACTGAGGCAAAATAGACCCCGGCCGAAAAGGCTTATTATAGGCTTAATATTCCTAAAAATAGCTCAATAGGCAATTTACTCGACATACACTGTCAGATGATATCTTCCTCATCTCCTCTGGAAAAGCTTAAATTTCTGCTGGCAATAAATAGGTGGGGTATGGCTGAGCTACCTTCCTGGGCAGCCTGGCTCTCTTCTGCATTCAGTAAAAACGTTAAATAAATAGCCTTCCCCCCCCCGCCTTTTTTTTTTTTTTTTTTTTTTTAAAAATAAAAAGTCAAAAACCCCGAGGTGAAAAAAAA